>NC_056735.1:438405643-438618143 GCF_019279795.1 Protopterus annectens
ATTTCCATAGCTTGCTAATAATTTATGAAGATGCACATTTTCTTTTAGCTTATACATAACAAATTCTGAGCTCTTCCTTCTTTTAATGTTATACTAAGAACAAAAGAAATAACCATAGGCCACTCCACTTAAAAAAATTAGCTGACACAGTTGATAATACATATAATAAAACTGTTTATTAAGTCTAAACATGTGTGTGTGTGTGTGTGTGTGTGTGTGTGTGTGTGTGTGTGTGTGTGTGTGTGTGTGTGTGTGTTTAAAATAAATAATGGGCCGGGTTCATGAACGGCTACACTAAAAATGGCTATCATGTAGTTCATGGTGCGGTACACCTTGCAAATGATAACTCCCTATGTTGTATTCATTAAATGGCTCTACACTTAATGTAGAGCTACAAAACAAGTGTAAATGGCAGAATATGCCAATGACAGCGTAAGTAGCCAAATAAATGCTAATTATCCAATCCAACATGGCAGAGCTATTTAGGAAGTTATAAAGCAGTTGTGTACACTCAGTGGAGTAATTTTCCATAAAATCCAAAATTCTTTGAATTACAGCCATGATTACACTTAGAAAAAAATGCAGCTGCTGCTGTTGTAAACTTGTATGTGCAACAGGCTTTAATTCAAGGTGCTGCTGCTAGTGATGCTGCTGCTGTACCTCAACCAAGACGAAGAAGGGTGTTTATACCCCATTTAACTTACAATGGACTGCATGATACAAAAATTGTACAGTGATATTAAGTGGATAGGGGAAACACTATCGGAAATATGCAACCTCAGTTGCCATTACCTGAAGCACCATGAAAATCATTGAGAACCCATTTCAGTGGAAACACAGGTATGAGTAGCATTACACATATTAGGCAATGTTACTTTCCAGAGACTCACATGGGATATAATAGGGGTGCCTCAGGCCTCAGCTTCAAGAATATTACCAATTTTACAACATGCAAGGGAGGATGTCTGTTTCCCATGCACCCCAGAGGAAAGAGCGGGAACTATGCTGAAATTTTATGCAGTAGCACACTTCCTTGAAGTTTTGGGGGCATAGATTACATTCACATAGAAATAAATTCCCCACCTGGTGGAGATGGAAGGAAGTACATCAACAAGAAAGGATACCAGTCTGTAAACTGTCAGGTTGTCTGTAATGCCCAATGGATCATCTACAGTGTCTGAGCAGGTAACCAAAACAGTTTTCAAGACTCACAAGTATGGTGCACTTGTGAGCTGTACACAACGTTTCCTAGGGGTGACTTTCTACAAAGGTGTCTAGTAGGGGATGCACTTTATGCACTAAAACAGTGGCTCATGACACCTGTGAGAAATTCACACAAACCCACCAAGCAAGAGTACAATGATGCACATGCTTAAACTAGGAATATCATATAATGTGTATTTGGCTTGCTCAAATAAAGGTTCTGGTGTCTAGATACCGAGGTGCCATGCAGTATGAGCCTGCAACCATTTCTAAAATATGCACAGTGTGTTCCATGTTGCAAAACATTATTCTCAGGAGACTGCTTCAACAAGGACAACTAGAAGCAGGCCACAGTTCCCAGTACCACAGGTAGGGCCAGTAGCACCAGCAGATAGATAAGGAGTATATGGGAGAATCAACAGCCTCAGATGCTGCTGGCAGGTGTAGGTATGCACAGTATACCATGGGTCTGGCTAAGATGCAAAGGGTAGCAAACCCACACTGAATACAAAAGTGAAGTGATAGTAGCCTTAACGCATAAAAATATCAAAAATGATGACTGCCAAACTGCACAGCCTTTACTTAACCATGTAATGGTTCTATCCTGTCAACATCAGACACAGCCAGTTCCCCAATCAGGCATCTCTCCTCTGCACTATTACCAAGGTAAATCTGGAACGTGTATAGAAGAAACAGTACATTTGCATAAATAATAATTGTGTTATGCAAATTCTCTATCTCCCTAAGATGATACATGTTCCAGGTGTACAGTGATGTCAGAAATGGCTTGTGAGTGATGTTTGCACTACTCAGCTATAGATTCTCAGTAATGTGCATCAAGAATTTCAGTTGGCCATTGTTGAAGGTCAACGTTCGCATCATTTGTACAAGTATAACAGTAATGAGATGTAAACATCTACTTTGACTGCATGAGTAACAACAGCAACAAAAATACTGCGACAGTCAACAATTACAGAAGCAGTCATTCATGACTGATTACGAACTATTATTTAAAACATTTATTCTGTAATATATTTACATTAAAGAAGGTTCTGAGAAAGCAAGCATTGGTTATCCACTCTGTGCGTCAGAAATATATGCAATCCAAAGTTACAAGAAATGTGCAAAGAACAGGACACAGTCATTATTAGTTGCACAAGATTTGTGGGGCAGGAGGGCAAGCCACACAAAATAAGTGAGTATGTGCAAGTAAAACAAAAAATGATTCCTTAAGTATCCAATTTACAGGGCCAGTAGTAAGATATGTTTAGTAGTTAACAGCATTGCTTAGATCAGTAGTATGGGTGTGTGTGTGTGTGTGTGTGTGTGTGTGTGTGTGTGTGTGTGTGTGTGTGTGTGTGTGTGTGTGTGTGTGTGTGTGTGTGTGTGTGTGTGGTGGTATGGGCAAGTATTTGTGGAATGTGTGAGTGTGCATGAATGCAACCAGGCACTGTGCCAGCACTACATCATTGCATATCTGACAGGTGTGAGCTGTGCGTGGCAGACTAGTCATTTCTGGATTATGACCTCAACAATGAGAACTATCTCTGCCAGGAGTTGCACTGTTACTTCCCTGGCCATAGGTAGAATTTGGGATGCTACTTGAATGTGAGTGATGTCTGCTGGAAGAGCTCTTATCATGACTACATCCAGGACCATGACTATGTGGTCTACCATATCTGTGTGTTAATATCGCAATCAGTGATGGAGCAGTGGAAGAAGTGTCAATATGGTATCGGGATCCTGCAGGGCCATAGTGACCAACACCAGACATTCCATTATAGGCACTGCCCAATCCAATGTGTCATTCATCTTATTCAAGGAGTCACCTACACAATTCAGGCAATCCCACATGTCAGAGTTTCAGTGTTTAGTACACACACTATCTCTTCTGAGGCCCTTGTGGAATGTGCCTGTGCTTCCATGACAACCCTACATATATGTCATTTGGCATCTACTGACACACCAACATTTGAAGCAGGGTGGATAGCAGCCTCCTCCAAGCACCTCTACCAACCTGCCTGGCACATCACCCTCACAATTGCTATGGGGAGAAACAACCAGTTCTACAAATGGAGTAACCACACTAATCTGATGAACTGTGTTACCCTCAGCCTGTCCAATCTCTGAGTTCTATGTGTCATGGATTTGCACAGGCTTACTAACTGACTGATTGACTTACTCTGTCCAAAATAGGAACAAGAGATGTTGGAGACACAGCTTCAGTGTCAGACTGACCCTCTGCACCCCAAGATTGTGCATCTTCATCACCACTATCATCATCTGAGGCTGTCTTGGATGACATAGACCTGTGCAAGAGGAAACATTATAAGAAAGAAAAAAAATATATAAGTAAAAAAAAAGATTGTTAAATCAAAAAAAAAATCTGTGAATGCATACATCCAACCATCATACTCAAAACAAATGAAAAGGAAAGTTCCAAATGAGTACACACTACTTAATGCAGATTCCATCTCCCTCCCACAATGCACAAGAAAGAAAGAAAGAACTTGATAATAAATTCATAGCAAGACAAGTATTCCTGTCACTTTGCAGTACATTCCAGCATTGAAGAAATAACGTATACTCTCACGGAATATTGGTTATTAGTTTTTGGTGTGATATCCATTTCCATAGATATTAGTCAGTTAGACATCAGAGCCTTAACATAATCCTCTCTGCTAATAATGCAAAAACATGTGACCCTGATAATAACAAATACAGCAGTCATTTGAACAAAGTGGTTATATTTCAAGATTGACTATTCCATTAAACTATCAGGATTTTATAGTAAAATTGTGCTGGGTCAAGAAAAAAATGTGGCATACATGCCTCTGCCAACAACTACTGAGCATAACTGCAGACAGAAATGCAATACTTGTGAAATGCAGACCATAAGTAGGGTTAAAATACATCAATTTGTTCATAACAGCAACTGATCTTTGCAACAAGTGAGTTGTGAAAATAGCAGCAAGTTTTCAAAGAAGTAGTGGTATCAAGCTCTCTGGATCTAAACAATCTCCTCTGCTATGATGCAGGTTCCTTAACTACATGATTACCTTTATATAGTGCAGATCCAGCCCTCTCAGCACAGTAAGTATGCAAATGAGGTGTGAACTAATTAGCATTTATGAATTACAAAATCTGCACTAAGTGCAGGGAATGTAAACATAGTGCAAGGGGCTTAAACCAGTGCATGCACATGCCGTACCTCTGCAAGGATGAGCACTAAGAAATGTTACCTGTTAAATGCTTGCAAGTGTGACTGAGAAATCTACAGTATCAATCAGGTTTTCATAATCAGTCCTGATTGATGTACACTTACTGTGGCTGTGCCATGGAGAAGGGAATACAACATAGTTTGTAACTACATTGACTGACTTAGCAGACCAACATTCCTAAAATTTATATGATTTGTTTATGACAACAGATTCTGCCTCTGACTACATCATGTCTGAAGTGCTAAGGAAATAGATTACTCATTGAAACATGTAGCAACTGCAAGTCTGAGCAGGTAGCAGTCTTGTTAGAGAAGCATAGACAAAGGAAAAAATAAAGCAGAAAAAAGTGGTGCAATGCTCAATTTTTATATTTTATATCATGTGAGGAAAAATTATCTTCCCTTTTGCCAGTATCCCAGCCATCTATACATTTAACTGCAAATTACGCAGGACAAAGGTCAGATTTGGTTTTGTTGCTCCTATAATGTCAATTGATACAGCATCATATGGTGAGTATACATAAACCCATTTTTATCTTACAGTATAAGTATGTGCGTGCTGTACACTGATAAGTTTTTCAAGTTTAACTTGTGAATGCCCTGCTCTCCTGGGGTTTTAATAAAGAGATGGTTTTGTTTCTGTGAACATAATGATGTTTAAATAGTATATGTTCATGTTGAAGCACAGCAAATTTGAAAAACTATCAGAACTCCACATTTTAACTACTTGTTTCATAATGTTTCCTCTGTTTCAGTAAAACATATTTTTCTCTTCATTACTTCTGTACTCTGAACTGGCAGTGGCTCCTAGCAGTGAACAAAAGTTTACTTCCTAAGGAAAAAAGTGAAAATACATAGTTTGGGCTACCTCCTTTAGTGCAAATAAGCCTGGCACGTGTGCATGGCCATCAGCACTCTGCATGCTGCTAAGTGAATAAATTCTACCTCTTAGGTAAGAATCACTGTGGCACAATGCGTACATGAGGCAAGTGTTAACACATACAACAGGTGATGTAAGAGTTGAATCCAGTTTACAGACATGTTTTATTATTAAATTCATAATAACTATTTATACCCAATGGTGTATATGAAACAAACATGCTAAAATCTATAATACATGCTAAATATTTTACCTGTTGTCTATTTGAATGTATAGTATACAGATGTATTTGTTGTAAATTCAACTCCTCTCATTATTACCACCACTACTAGTAGCAACAATGATAATAACACTTGCTAGGAAGGCAAACCCTTCTTCCTGTAAACTTACTGCACTTACACATTGTGCCATAGTGAAAGTTGAAAGATATGCCACAGGATTCAATAAAATCAATGTAGGCTCCATGTAAAGCCTTCACAGAATGTATCTGCATACATGGCCAAGGTTCCCCTTTGGCAGGGTGCCATGCATATTAATCATGGCTCACTACTGAGGATGATTGCAGTAATACGGATATTGAATTCATGCAAACAACAGTGTAGAGGCTGTCCCATACTTGTGGACTGTCCAGAAACATTCTGAACAGGTGGTAAGCACAGGACAATATATATATATATATATATATATATATATATATATATATATATATATATATATATATATAATTTTTTTAATCTTTGTCAGATGTTTGCTCAGTGAGGCGCAGTGCTTAGTGATGCCCAGCTGTGCTTATTCATATACAACAGACATCTGGTATATATCTAAAAATCAAAACCAAATGTAATCAATTGCATATTTTTTTATTTGTTTTGTTTTCTTCCTGTTTGTATGGTGCGGCATGATGCTTAGCAATGCCAAGCTGCACTTATACATATATAAAAGTCATCTGGTATATATTTAAAAATAGAAACCAGACGTAATCAATTTAATTTTTTATTTTTTCCCTCCTGCTTGTTTGCGTGTTGTGACTCGGTGCTTAGCAATGCCGCTAGACATCTAAAAATAGAAACCAGATGCATTCAGTTGTAGTTCTGCTGTGCTTAGTAACATGCAGTTCCACATAGCAAAGCTGAGCAATGCTAAAAGGCACCTTAGTAATACATGTGAAGATATACTGCTTCCCTCTACTATCCATCTGGCTAGGTAGGTTGAGTCATGGCCTACAGTGTAGTAGGTCCTATGTCTGAATCCTGAGCATTTGTACATTTTAAATTTATTGCTGTAAAAATGTGTCAGGTGACTGAAACATCAGTTTAATTTAAAATAAAAAAATGTTACATGTAGAAAAACTGCGTGATGCTTAAGCAGCACTCAAACATGGTCAATGGTCTGCATCATTTGTGCAATGCTTAAGCTCCACTTAAACAAGGTTTGTGCAAGTTTGTGCAATGCTCAACTTTGCTAAAATGGTTTGTGTGAGTTTACATGATGCTAATCAATGCGACACCTTTCTGAAAGTTGCAGTATAACATATAATGGCGGGAATGCAACCTATATAAAGATCTATAGGTGAGAATTTCACACCATTCATTGGAGTCTTCATTTGGCTGTCCAAATTCAGTTAAAAAATCTGTTAAAGTGCACAGTTGTTTCTGTACAAGAAATGAATAGCTATGGTTCTTTCCTACCCTGTCCTGTATATACCTACCTGTCTTTCACTATGTTTTTACCCCTGCTTGCACCCCATTTCACCACTGTCCTATCCCCCCATTTTTCTTTTATTTAAATATTTTTTT
This sequence comes from Protopterus annectens, assembly GCF_019279795.1. NCBI lineage: Eukaryota > Metazoa > Chordata > Ceratodontiformes > Protopteridae > Protopterus > Protopterus annectens. Next base: position 438,412,743 of record NC_056735.1, read on the forward strand.
TGTGATGTATGACTTAGGATTTTAACTGGGACTTTGGTAGACAACTGCAGCACTCTAAAGCCATACACATAATAATAGATGTAAATTAGGTATATAACAGCAGATAACTGCAGAATGATATTTTCAACATATAAAAATACAGCTGCCATAGCAGTGACTCTTTAGTATGTAAAATGCATTGAGAAAATTTGTTTTTGGTACACATGGTTCTGGGTTCAACTACAGTTGCATCATGGGTTCAACTACAACTGCGTCTAGCATAGTAAATACATGTATTGTATGTTGACATCAACATTATAAATTGTGATATGTATGTCTGTCTCATCACCTATTTATCTACCCAAAGCAATACCGATGGAATGTCTGTTCTAAATAATATAAGTCAAAGGCCTACAGATAGGACCATGCTTAACTACTCCTATTACAACACTAGAAAGTGCAGAGAATGACAGATCATACATTATCCTGAATTCCCAGAGGATTTTGAAGTGTGTACTGAAATCTTGGCCCAATAATATCAGACTGCAGCCCACAATGATTTGCTAGTGATGTTACAGACAACAACAGCTGCACAAGTAACATACATATATGGAAGTTATGCTATACACAAGTGTTGCCAGCACACATATAACAGGGAACTACCATGACATAACATGTGACTTGGCAGTTGCCCAACAGTGTGACATAATGGTTAATATACCCCTACCTTTTTCTAGGACACACCAAGCATTTTGCCTTTTATTCCGTTACTGATACATTTGGCTAACATACTTACCTTAAACACATCACCTAATTTCCAGTAGGGATGGGTTCCCTCAATCTGGCTCTGCCTATGCAACAAGGTTGTCACAGGTCCCACACTTACTCTTAAAGCTGGTTGTCCTGCAAAGTGTTCACCCTCTTGTCCGATGCCTATTGCCTGCAGCATCAGCTTCAGCTTCATCCTGTAGCACAAGCATCTGTATGTAAAAAAGAAGCTGCTACATACATTCTCTCTGTGATGATGTAGTATCTTTACCCCAGTAATTTCTATCCCAACATATGAGAAAGGGGTTGTAATCTACATTGAGGCCTTATATCTTGTTCAGTGGTTGCATGGGATTGGCTGTTTATACTGCAAATCAGCTGTGTAGGCTGCAATTATCATTTCAGAAGCACAGATTTGTTCAGAGGCAATCACTTGCTAATGAGAACCATGTTAAAAAGGCAAACAGCAAGCTGGGGGAACCATTGTGTATGACAGTTACTTTGCAGGATGAACTCAGCACAATATTTATATATCTGTACCTTTCGACAGAGGAGTGTTGTATTCCATCAGGTATGTAACCATTTTGTTTCCAACATAATACATATCTTTGGATATACTTAGGTGGAATTGGGATTACATCACTAAGCCTTTCTTAGAACTGTACTGATGGCATGTCATTGATCTCCAGATGTGTTACACCAACAGAGGAACTACAGTACAGTACAGTAAGGGTAGAATGCTTTGCATTAATTAGATACACCAGTCTCCTGGAAGTTTCCCTTGATAGCAGTTGTAACACTGCATTTCTATTAGTTTGGCACAGTTGTTTTTATACATTATAAGGAGGAGTTACCCCTAGAGGCCACACTACAATGGACTCCTATCTTGGGTATGTGATCATACGTCAGTATCTGTCATGACACAAACAGGAATAGCTTAGTATTGCTTCTATCCTACTTGCATCCACACCCTTTGTATGTTTGCACACTGTTGAATATGACATGTGTAATCAAGCAGTGAATACTGCTAGCCATCCTTTGTTGGTGTATCTTTACATACTGTACTCCCACATATATGATCCTGACATGTGTTTCCATTTTGCTGTCTTTCAGGAAATATGTATCCTCAATGCTGGGGGCCTTTTACAGACACTGAAAATGATATCATCCTTGAGGCCTTGCATCAATACCATCAACTCCTGCTGTCCAGTGGAAGGGAAACAGGGAAGACCAGGCAGAATTGTGGGCTGACTGGGTCCACGATGGGAATGCTTTCACTCACCAGAGCAGGACATATGAGCAGGTGTGGCACTGTGCCACCAATATGATCAACACCACATGCAGAAGAGCAGCGGATGTGGCCAGAGATCGTGATGTCACTGGTGGAGGACCTGCAGCTGAAGAACCACTGTCAGCCACTAAAGAATTCCTGGTGAATCTAAGAATACAATATAGTTACCAGGCATCCATCACACAGTTTGTCATGGATGTGGGTGCCACTGTTTCCACACAAGAGGAGCATTGAGGTGTGCTTAGTTGGATCAGCACTGGAATACTGTAGCATTCAGTGCATGAAGGTGTACATAGTTTTATATGGGTGTCAGTTTTTTTTTGGGAGGTTAGTGCACTCTGAATGTCATGCTCAGATTGTGACCAACATACCAATTAACATAAATGTGGGATCTTTGGACATGTTATCCTATTATAGTACAACATGTGGTGCTGTTTACATTACCTTTCCCTCAAATTTTCACAGGACCCTCAGGAATTGGAAGAGGCTGTACTCCTGTTCCTGGTAAGTACAACACTGTTTTGTTAGAGATGTAGATTTAGTGCAATGTATTCACTAAAGTGTCATCCTAGGCCTGGTGGTTGGATTGAAGTACTGTCTGCATGATTGCCAACTGCACATATATTTTCTGACTGGACACAATTTAGACTCATACCTATAACTTGTAGGTGTGAGCACACTGATAGATTTCACAGTATTGTCAGGACATTACAGATTGCCATGTGTGTCATCTTTGCAGAGTTTTGCCAAATGTCAACAGTGTACATCATTTTTGCTCATGAGATTCCAGTGTGAAGAGCTTTTATTTACAAGTAATTACAGATATTTGTTAGAAAAGAATGCCCTCATGTCCTACTATATGAGGTTCGGGGTTAAACAAGTCTGTAAAAGTCACAGCAGTGTATACAGCTTAACATATACTGCAACATAGTACTGCAGAGCATAGTAGTGCAGGTATTAATGTATTGCTTTTCCCTTTTTATCACAGGTGACCAATGGGGGGTGCTCTCTGTCCCCTTAACAATCTGATGTCAGTGTCTCTTCAAACTCTGATGATAATGGTGGCCAAAGTGACGCACAGGTGGGGGTAGCAGGGGCTGAATTTTTCACAGAGGATTGCACCCCTCTTCTGCCCTCATTATCACCATACACATTCAGTATGCCTACACATACCGAGTTCCTTGAGGCCACAGATACTGGATAGTCGAAGGGTGACGATATTGAACAGGAAAATGTGGCTACTATGGCTGCAGTGAATGTTGATACTTGCCATAGCCAAAGAGTTGGTGAAGTTCCACACAGGTGGATTGATAGGGGTGCTTGCAGGACTCTTGCTATCCCTCCACCACCTGTTGCAGGTGTCTCATCATGGGTGACTTGTCCTATATTTAGAGCCATCATGGAGGCACAGGCACATTCTGAAATGAACTCCAGATGAACGCTTAGGGTTATGGATGCAGCACAGCTGACATCCATCACTACCTCCACTGTGTTGCTGATACCCTGGATCAGTTGATTGACACAGTGGAAAGACATTGGTTTGAGACAGATCTCACACTATCTGTCTTGGAACGCACATTGTCTCTGATGGAACATCTGATTGGAGTTGAGCATCAGACTCATGAACATAGGTCAGCAACTACATCAGCTGAGAGTCCACATGGCCATGCAAAATCACGGTCCCGTAGTGGCAGTACATCCAGCACATAAGAGGGGAGTATGCTGTCCACACCAAGATGTGGCAGGGCATGGGCTTATGGTCTTGGGTTTTCCCGCAGAGGACATGGTCCCAGCAGACAGCAGTCACCCTCAGCTTGTAGTCCTGCTTCTGACATTGGGCATGGAGGTGCCAGTGCAACTACTGGCAGAGCCAGCTTCCATGTTTGGGGTGGATACAGTGAACTGTCAGCTCTACCATGCATGGCTCAAAGCTGTCCAACATGCAGACGTGTCGGGCTAGCACCACACACCACTGTCACAATCAGGTCAACTACAGATACACGCTCCACATTTCCATGGTCTAACTTGCCTGCTTCCCTTCCTGACTCACACACACACTTGCCAACCTATTGGGTCAGCCTAGGCCTACTGCACCCCCACAAAAAAACCTTGTGCAAGTGATGCAAGTGTATTTGTTTCATCCATTGTTACCTTTGACATGCCACTTGTACTGGTTACTAACAGATATTGTATGCTGCCATTTGTAAGGAGTAAACCACATTATTTTGTGTACATTATGTTGGATGATGTTGTAATGGCTGTATACTTACACAATGGAAGGTGTCTCATAGAACTGTTTATGTTTCAGTTTCAGGATTGTGCAGGACACACCTGTGGGAACACAGGTACAATGAACCCATAAACATTAGAGCACAGGATAGAATGTCAGCACAGAAGAAAAATGTCTTCAGAAAAATAAAGCAGTATAGGTGCATGGCTCCACAAAGTCATATGTGTATAACAGGCTAACAAGAACAATGGCTTCTTTCAGCCTAGTCATGCATCCCTAATCTCTGACAAGGTCTGATATCCTTGATAAGTGTAAGCAGGGTTTAGGGAGCTGAGACATTTTCAAGATGTGGCATGAGAAATTAACCATCTACAGTTTCCCTGTGTCCATTAGACACATGTGTCCTAAACCAGTTATGATTGTCTCATTCCCCATCCCACTGTGTAAGTTGCACATGATGTGCATTACAGAGGAAGTGTGCTTCACATGGATGGGGAGCCTGTTACATATAGGGCGTAGTCTGTGGGTTACATACCTGTCTCTCCAACATGTCCTATTTATACCACAGTCAAGGTGTAGGTGTGTAGAGTATGTAATTCTAGTGCTAGTCCTGTCTTGGATATGTAAACTCCATGCAAATATGTATGTAGTATCATTTTCATCGGTAACACCAATGTTCCTGGTAAGTAGCACATCAGTAACAACACCTGATGTACATACTAAGGGGTGACAGACCTGGGCTCAGGCCTGGCCACTCAGGTTTGCAAATAATTTACCTTAGATCACCATGTCTCCCCAGTGGAAATAAGGGAATTATATCTTGCTGATGTCATAACTTAGGGCACTGTCACCTGAAAATGATGTACTCTTCCCTCAGCAGGCCAATATTTGAGACCAATGTCCATTTTGTCATGTACCTTTCCAAACATGAGTGGCAATTGCACACAGCACAAAAGGTTCCTCATAAGGGAACTTCAACTTTTCAAGTCTTCAGTATCTGTCCTATGGGGATCATCTGAAATAACTGTCATTGTAGCCTGTGTGAAATAGACTACTCAGAGGTGATCTCTGCTTTGCATACAGGGCAATGCCTGGCCCTGCTTTATTGGAAATGGTGCATATATGTAGGTGGAATGGTACATGGATTACTCGCTGTAGGGACATTAACCTGGCATGTGACATTACTAATACATACTGGTGGGACAGTTATGTCTACTAGACTTTAACACACCTTTGAAACAGACTCCCATCTAATGCCATACAGAGCACCTCACTGGCCCTCTTCAGAATAAATCTGTATGATTGGCTGGGTGACCATCATTTCACCACAGGGCTTCTGCCTGTGTCCCTTGTGGACAGGGGCAATATGTGCTGATCATGTCAATAAGGGTAAGAACTTGGCTAGGATTGTAAGTGCTCTAGGGCCATTTGGCTAGTAACGTTCAATGATCCGGTGATCCCATATGCTGATGTAAAATGGTCTAACATCCACACACACAAACCTGGATACAGTGAAAATAGCACCACTACCAATTAATGTTTACAGAACACTGCACAGCACACACACACCCACACTCTAAGTTGACTGCAATTAGATTAGAACCCCTACATAACTAATGATACACACTACAGATAACAGTACTTAACACACGTGCCACAGCTCAAATTTGGTATGGTTATCTCTTTAGGTAATCTTATGCTAGATGACAACAGCATGCCTTGTTGTGGTTAGGAATTTGGAGGCTCGTGTCACCTGCTACAACCAAAATACAGCAAAATGCCACCTCTTGCTAAGTCAGTGTGGTGATCATACTTATCTTGTGGGGAGATACACACACACCTACACACCGAGTGGCCTGGAGTGAGATTAGCACCACTATCTACTTAGTCTTACTAGACTACAAATCCCAGTGTTTATCACATGCACCATGGCTGAAGTGTGACATTAGAATGGCAGTTAGTAGTCTTAAGGTACATGACATCAGCAGTCATTGCGGAAGACAGGAGTTTGGAGGCCAGCATCAACTGAGAGAGCCAAACAGTGCAGAACCATTGCAGTTTGGTAGTCAGTGAGGGATTCACTTTTGTTTTGAGAGGAGATAGACACACACACACACACACACACACACACACACACACACACACACACACACACACACACCTACACCAAGTGGTCAGGAGTGAAATTAGAACCTCTATCTATCCAGTCTTACTTATTGCTCATGCATTGGCTGAAGTCTGCACTCAGAATGGCAGTTGGTAGTCTTAAGGTACATGAAATCAACAGGTCTTCTGGAAGACAAGAGTTGGAATGCTGGCATCAACTGCAAGGGCCAAAAAGTGCAGAACTATTGCAGTTTGGTAGTCAATGAAAGATTCTCATTTATTTTGCAGGGAGATGCACATACATGCACACAAATACATGAAATGGCCTGAAATTAGATCAAGATCCCTACCTATATAGTATTACAAACTACAGATCACAGTGCTTATCACACACACCACAGTTGAAGTTTACACAACTGCATGTGATCTACTTGTGGAGCACATAAACTAGGCTTGGGTTGAACAGTGTGTGTGGCCTGCAGAGAGACATTGCTTCTTACTTTTATCTGCACTTAGTATCCTAGCAGCAGATAACTGTTTTCTTATCCTAGATATTTGGCTACAGTAGACATTTTGGCCAGAAGTGACTCTTTAATCTTGAATGGACAAGCCTGTGGGCAAAAACAAAGTGTCCTGTCAATATGTGCATAGACAGCATTATACATTACACTACCTGTTCACCTGTTGGTGTATGTGGGGAGACATCCAACAGGCAGAGGAGTCTATAAGTAAGTGCATTATCTAGTGCTAAGCCCTTACTTTTGGTCCTCTGAGCAACATTATATATGTGTCATAGTGCAGCTTTACTAACCATTTTGGGGGCATATAGGAAAATACAAACATAAACACACATGCAAACATACATATTAATGTATGTAATAGGGTTGTATATATAAATACATATGTGTGTGTGTGTGTGTGTGTGTGTGTGTGTGTGTATGAGTATGATATATATTTATATATGTGTATGTGTGTGTGTGTGTGTGTGTGTGTGTGTGTGTTATGTAGATATATGGGGAGATGCAAAGATGTATGTGTTTATATATATATATATATATATATATATATATATATATATATATAATATACATATTTGTATATATATATATATATATATATATATATATATATATATGTGTGTGTGTGTGTGTGTGCGTGTGTGCATGTGTGCGTGTGTATTTATATATTTATATACACATATAGAAAAAATAGATATATATCTATAGGGAGAGATAGTGACAGACAGATATGTATACATATATGTATGTATCTATAAATATATATATATATATATATATATATATATATACATATATATATATATATATATATATATATATATATATATATATATATATATATATATATATATATATATATATATATAATTTTGAGCAAGGAGCAACAGAACTGCACTCTGCTTAACTAAGTATATGAGCATGCCCAGTGAGATTTTTACTAGTTATAAACTGACTCCAGCCCACACCTACCTGTGCACTAGTCTGGGATTTTATGTGTTACACAAAATGACATCTGTCCCTGTTTTTGCACTGTTGCACTTTACTCAAATTGGCTATGACATTCTGTAGCTGTCTAATGGAATTAATATGTGACAGAGGTTAATAACATCACACGACACATAGAGTGACAGTCTATAATACTTCTAGATGAAGGCCATTACACACGCCTAGTCCTTTAAGCTACACAAACTGCTTGACAACCAGGGATCATTCGTCACATAGTCACCTGCATAAATATGTACAATGTTATCCCTGCATTAAGTAAGACATACAATGTGTGATCAATTTCTATGTTACTGCCCTGAGACTGCCTGGGAATGCTGATATACCATTGATGAGTTACTGTTACAGCAGTTACAAGGAAACACTACTGTGTTGGGGGTGGGAGAACAACAGCACATATTCTGCTGGGATACACAGTAGCCTGACTAACATGTAACCCCACTGTCCAACATCTGCCTTGGCTGATGTACCAGTAATCTGTTGCAGTAGGACTGCATGGATATTCCATGCCTAAAGTATAGTGGATAGTAATGGAAACATGATAGTGGAATGGTTATCTGTAGTCCCATGAGGATGTTATTTCTGTCCAGGTAGCCCACTATATTTACTTGCATAATATACCAAATCCATACGTGCAATACCATATCATAATAATCCTTAGGAGTACTGTGTAGGTTATGGACCTATCTTGCAAATACAGCAGGTGACACAACTGTAGTTCAGAGATGACTCTGTCTGATGCAAGCAGTACACAGCCAATACATGGATAGGTACAGGATGTGTGGGTTGCCTGGCATCAATTTTAATTTCTGTATGTGAGTAAGCATAAGGTGTCAGTCCCTAGGTCCCCTAGGTTGCCAGTGAATGTGCTATGTGTTGTCTCTTCGCCAAAGTTAGGGCAAACAGAGCATACCTAAGTCTGCCTACATGGACATCAGCAGGGGGTTCCTCCTCCAAGTCCTCCTGTGACTGTGGCTGTGGGACCTAGGCACTGGTGGGGGGCTGTGTATCTCTTCATTTTGCTGATCCTGTTGCAGCTGTTTCCACAGGCTCAGATTGTGTGGCATAGCACATACTGTGAATATCTGTGCATTTCTGGCTGGAGAATACTGCAGAGCTACACTAGATATATTTAGGCATCAGAACCATGACTTCCGAAGCCCAAACACATGCTCTATAATGTTCCTAGTTTGTGCATGTGCTTCATTATGGTATTCTTCCATGGGTGTTTGTGCATTTCTGATGTATATCATTATTCACGGTTATCCAGCATCCCCTAGTGAATGGCCCTCTGGGATGTCTCCTCTAGCAAACAGCTGGTACAGCTGTGATGTGTGCCAGTTATGGTAGTCATAACTCCCAAGGTTGCCAGCACACACAGTCATGATATCCCCTGGGCATTGCGAACAACTTGGCAGTTGATAGACTGGCACCCCTTGTGGTAAATGTAGATTCTACCTTGCTCACCAGATAGTGAATTGACAAGTACCTAAGTGCAATCTATGGCACCCAGTACTTCAGGGTAGTGTGCTACATGCTAGAAGTGTTGCATATTGCTTACTCTTACCTCAGGGGACAGGGAAAATATATGTGCTCACTGGCGTGTGGAAACATAGGATCCAGGAACTGGTGGAGTATCCTGGATGCAGATGCCTGTAACACCCCCATCATGTCATCAGTTGGTCTGTGAAAAGTGCCTTTAGCTAGTATCCTAAGAACTACACATACCTTTGTTTCCACTGGGATGGGTTCCACTCTGTTAGCTCTGGTTCTGAGTTGAGGGCAGCAGAGCTCACTGAGTTCTTGTAACATGTCCCTGTCCACCCTGTAGCACTCTACAATCTCCAGCTCATGTAGCTCCTGGAAGGTTACCCTGGGCCTGAGCACCCTCCTCTTTCTCATCCTAGGCCTATTGTCAGAAGAACCAGCACCACTGACTTCACCATCTAGCACATACAGATGTAGAGTAGCTGCAGCAGCCCATAGCATTATCTCAGTTAAAATTTCCAAGTCTGTACACCAATGTTTCAGAGAACTGAGGGAAAATCAGATTGTAGAGTGTATGCATACTTTATACAATTCTGCTATAGGTCCACCATCTGGGATTGGCTAATTATGATGCAGTTCACCTGCCTAAGTTGCAATTGTCATGATTTAATGGTCCTACTTTATTGCTTGACATGGTGCTATGGGCCACATCATGCAGCACAGCTTATACAAAGGTATATATTATTAATTGAATATATCCAGTTTAAATTGATAGCTGCCTACATATGTTTATAGGTAGGTGCTAGGCTATTGGCCCTAGGGCCTATGTAAGCCTAGCCAAATGGTACCCTGGCTTTTGCCAGACAAGAAAATTATTTTCCTGTGCCCCTGTCAAGCAAAGCCACAGAAGTGATCCCCGGGGTGAATTTCCTAACTCCCATCCAATCATCAAGACATTTCTTGAAGAGTGCCCATGAGGAGCTTTGTTTGATATAGATAGGTAGTTTTTTCCAGAGTATGGGAAGTCTCTGGGACAGGAATCTATCCCTCCACCATGTTCTATTTATTGTGGTGACAAGGTTTAGGTCCGTAGAGCATGTAGCTCATAGGAATTGGGATTTCTTTAAGTGCAGTATGTTCAACAGCTGTGGGTTTGACATAGCTTTGTATGTTAGGCAGAGATCGCCTCTGAGTAGGCGATATGCAACAGAGTAAAGCTGGTGTTTTTTGAGATGGCCTGCGTAGGGCATCTGTTTGAGGCTGTTAATCCTCTTTGTGAGGTATTTCTGCGGCCTTCCCAGTTGTGTGTAGATGTCTTGTGAGGTACATACCAGAAAGGGCATTGTACTCTATAATGGGTCTAATGAGTGATGAGTAGAGGGGAACAATGACCTCTTTTTTCCTGGATGAGAAACCTTTTGTGATGAGGTGTGCCATGTAGAAGGATTTCCTGACTACTGTGGCAATGTGATTATCAAAGGAGAGACTACTGTCCAACTGTGTCTCATGGTTTCTTATCACACTTTCGGTGTTAAAAAGACTACCGCCTATGTGGTAGTTCATGAGTACAGAGTTTTTACCAAAAGGGATGACAATGCACTTTTTGGCATTGAGCTTGAGGCCATGGCTTTGACACCAGGCATCTGCCTCAGTGAGGCCCTTTTGTAGGATATCCACATCATTAGGAGTTTTGATTATGGCTCCTAGTTTGCAGTCATCTGTGACCTTTGTTAGCCAAAGACCTTCTGTGTTAGCCTGTACCTCAGAGAAGTAGATACCAAACAGGAGAGGACCCAGGACTGAACCCTGTGGTACTCCACTTGTCACTGGTCTGAAGTTGGATTTAGAGTCTGCTACTTTCACAGTGTGGGTTCTGTCAGTGAGCCAGTTGGCAACCCATCTTGTGACATAGGGATTTATACCTAGTTTAGTGAGTTTATCTATAATTCTGGAGTGGGGGATGGTGTGGAAAGCCTTGGTGAGATCTAGATAGGCTGTGTGAACAATCTTATCCTCATCTACAGCTTTGGTGACCGCTTCAAAAAAGTCTGTCAGGTTAAGGAGATATGATTTGCCTTTTACAAACCGGAACTGGGTAGGGTCCAGAGTTTGGAGATTACCAATGTCATTGTTTATAAGTTCCATGATGATATGTTCCATAGTCTTGCATACCAGGCTCATCAGGCTAATGGGGTGGTAGTTCCCAGAGTCCGTGGTGGTGTCCCCTTTGTGGAGTGGGATAACCATTGCTGTGTGCCATTCAGGGGGCACAAAGCCTGAGGTGAGGCTATGATTGAACATAGCACTTAGGTGGGGTGCCAGTTCATTCTGCAGTTCATGTAGAACACAGCCTGGGATGTTGTCAGGTCCCATGGATGCTGTGTTCTTGGCTTTGGAGAGTGTGTTTTTTACCTGTGCAGCAGTGATTACAGGAACTTTGCATTCTTCTGGTATAGAGATGGGCCCTTTAGGGGGTGAGAGAGGGGTAAAGTTAGCACTGAACCTATCTTCCAGGATGTTGGCAATATCAGTTGGTTCTGTATATTTAGTGCCATTGTGCTGTAACTCAGAGCAGATCTGAGTGTTGCCATTGAGATTCTTGACATAGCTATAGAATCCTCTGTTGTTGTCTTTAGAATCAATGACGATTTTGTTTTCATAACTAGCTTTGGAGGATTTTATGAGGGATCTCAGCTTCTTACTGAGGCTGACCATGGCGTTCCTCCAATCATGGGATTTTTACTTTTTTTTGCAACAGTTTCTTTCTTCTGTTGTAGAGTTTGTTTATGGCAGGGGACCACCAGATTGGCTTCCTTTTTTTGGAGGATAGCATCTTGGTTCTGTTAGGGATTGCACGATCCATGCACTCGTGACTGTGACTTGGGTGGTCTGTTCACACCAACATGCTAAGTACTAAAAAATCGTAAAACTAACAGGACACACCCCCTGATGTCATCCACATCCAGGAGGACTATCGACACTGTGTAGGAACCTACACAAAGTGGATATGCAGGCACAATTGCTCCTTTTAGCAGTTCAACAAATGCACTTAATTTGCATACAGTTTGTGCTGACAGCATGGAAACTACATGGTTCATAGCCGTGTAAGTTGGGTAACAGCACAAATGTACTATTGTTTGGACTTGATGCAAAGTCCTACAGTACATTTGTGTAAACTACATTATAAATGTTATTTTACAATTTTTTTTAAATTTTTCTGGTAAGTATGTTTGCTCAATGTGGTATATAATGCAAACATACAGAAATTATTTAAAAAATATATTAATTTCACATATTCTCTTCCTTTTTCAGACACCCACAATGTATGTTTTGCACATTTATGTATGTGATCTAACATTTTCAGGGGGGGTATGTCCATATTTGTGGACTTTTACATCCCCTTCTGTCTGTGTAGACTCCTGCACATGGAAGATTTCTGCATACAGTAAGAACATGGACATGGAGTCTACACTGATACCCTTCAGCTTGTTGGATCGCTCCACCTGGCTAATTTGCATAAGATTCACCTGCCTATGTAGAAATTTGTTTTCCACAGAAGTTTCCCTATTTGCGTGTGCTTGACTGCTACTAAGTGACGTTTGCTGAATATATAAATATTCGTGGGCATGTTCATAAAAAAAAAAAAAAATCATGTAGGCTTTACTGAATTCCCCCTTCTATGTATTCATGTTTGTGTCCCATGCTGTGTAAAGAAGAGGGGGTTTGATACTGAAAACTTATTTATATCTCTCATATTGCATAGTTAAGTGAACTCCATCAAAGTCGTGACTGAAGCAGGTTTCTTCCTTTTAAAGCTAGTGTTTGTATCCTTATCAGATAAAATGCAATTAAAGTCACATGCAAAAATAATGTTTCCCTTTGATATTCATATTATTTCCCCCAATTGTTGTTTAGCTTTGTGTATTCCCAATCCAGGTATCCAACAGACATTAACAAAAGTGTATAGTTTCCTTTAAATCTTTGAAGTCACTGAACAAAACATACCTTTTTCTTCACATTTAGATAGAGGCAAAACATTTTTCCATAAAATAGCCACCACTCTTCTCTTTTGTTTATACCAAGAGCTAGTCAATAAAGAGCTTAGTACTAAGTCTGTCCAAATCTTCTTTTATTAAACGTGTTTCCTGAAAAAGATAAATTGGGAATTAAATATTTTTAAAAGCTTGTATAAACTATCCCTTTTACAACCATTATTTAATCCACTGATATTAATTGATATACATTTCAAGTTGGCCATACTACCGACATAAGACAAAAATAAATACGTATTATATATAATGCCCTCATACATTTGCAAATAATATGGTACTGAAAAAATATTATTATATCTAGTGAACTGCTTACTTTAGATATAAGTATAAGATAATTGAGACTGTTAACTGTAAACTTTCTATCCAGAATAGTAGACACCAAAAAAAAAAAGAAAAAGAAAGAATTTGCAAAGTACTATACATGCAATGTATTTTCCTGTCTCCCACACGGAGTTTAAAACTCCTGGTTTGAATAGGAGTCCTATTCAAACACTACCAACTACCCACAAATAAGTATCTAGCATCACTCTACTACTACTAAAGTTATGATACATGAAAGGTCTAACTTATTTAACAAAATTAAAAGGAGTTAGTGTGTACATAATATTCAGATTATAAACAAGCATTTGGCTCATTTGCTTGCTATGAAACTTATAAACTGTAAAGTGTAACAGATCCTATAGTCATTCGATTCTATTCTATTTATAAGACCCTATATAGTACTATAATAAATCCAATCATTTCTTTCAGTTGTGAAAAAAAAGATTAACACAGATAAAAGACACATATAGCACTGGTTATAAAATGATGCTATATTACTAATATGCTATTAAATATTATTGATAATGTGACTAACTAGTTAACTATTTAAACTCAATTCTGACTACAGGACTGTACATGCTTAGTTATTATGACAGACACATATGCTATTTCAAAGAACAAATAAACTTATCTAAAAAATATTTGTTTGTGAGGAATTGCATATACAATTACCTTTTAAATATGCCTCTTCTATAAATAGGATATCCTATTCACTAGAACATGTATAAAATAGTAAGAGTAACTGTGATGTCTAAAATAACTAATAACATGTTCCCAGAATTGTATTTGTAATGAAGGATAACATACGGTTGGCAACATACTCACTACAGTCTTTTTAAAAGACACATAAATTACCAGCTTATCAAAATGACTGTAATTTTGTCTGACTTTGTGGAAAACATGCTATTACTTTCATATTAGTCCCTCCATTAATATGCTTCAGACTTTCAATTAGCTTTCAGAGCATGAGCTTCTAATATTGTCATGTATTTGAGATCCTCACTTCCTGCTCAAAAGGCACATCCACACAGAAACTGACACAGATCATCACCACAACCATTGTCATAAACATATACATATCTTTGTCCATATATTCAGAACAAGTCAACCAAGCAAGGGGCTGACAACAACAGACATAAACAAGATCACCCTCCCTTTTTTAAATTAATATAACAGAATGTAATTTAAATAATATAATATCTTATGATAAAAGTTGAATTGAAGAATGAATTCTTAATTTGCAGTAGAAGTCTATTTTTGAGGTGTAGAACATGCTATGTAATGAACCTCTCTTTCCATCTTGTTTTATTTATCTGTTGGTAAAATTTTTAAATCCATTGTTTTGTTATTTGTGGGCCTATTTGAGTTCCTTATTATTTAGAAAACAAAGTATTTATTTCCCCTCCAGAGTCTGTAAGATACTGAAGAAAGGGACACAGCTACCAGTGTTTTCTGGTAGCTTAGGATTTTTAAGCCAGTGATGTTCTTAATTAGGAACTTCATGAGTCTTTCTACTTTTCGATGTGCCTAGTAAGCAACAACCCAAAGGAGACATTGTATTCAATAATTGACCTAACTAATGTTGAACATAATAGGACAAATGACCTCTTCAGATCTAGATGACATCATATCACTGATGAACTGCACTATGTGGAAGGACTTCCTGACTACTGTCATTATGTAATGATCAAATAAGAGGGAATTATTAATCAAAGTCACCAAAACCATTCTCATTCTAGAGTGGAGTATTGTGTCTGTCATATGTTGGGGGGCATGATAGTTTACCAAATGTGAAAATGTAAAATTTTTAGCATTTAATTTAGAACCATTGTTACCACATCAGGTGTAAGTGTAAGTTTTTCTTGCAGGCCTTGGGAGGCAAGGGGTGACTTGACAGTTTACAGTCATTTGCAAACTTGGTTAGCCAGAGATCTTGGTTTGTGGTCCAGAGGTCAGAAAAGTATATGCAAACAAAAGGGGTCCATGCACAGAGCCATACAGAACACCACTGGTTATATTCATGCTTATTGATGAGGCAGTTACCATCCAAAACATATGGATTTTGTCCTTTAGCCAATTTAATATCTAGCTTAACACATAGGGATCTATTCCTGAAGCAATGAACTCACTAACTATACTAGCAGAGAGTATTGTGTCAGGAGCCTTGGCCAGGTCAAGGTATGCTATGCGTGCAGCACATCTACTGTCAACAGTTTGTGCTACTCTTTCTAATAAGATAACCAGATTCATTACACATGATCTAACTTGGCTAAGCCAAGCTGTTGCAGGCCTAGCTTCATGAAAGTTTTAATGTCATAGTTAATCAGGTCAGTTATAATATACTTTATATATCTTAGTTATAATATACTTGGATATATATCTTTAAATACTAAAAACCTTGCCTGACTACACTCTGTTTCTATCTGTCTATCTTCAGTAGTGTGCACAACTTCTCTTAAACATATTCAAAGGTCCAACAAAAAAAATACCTGAAGGAATTGCCTGCATACAAGGAAACAGAGAGCGGAACCCCGTACAAACCAGTAAAAGTCACTGCAAGTTCTACTTTTATCAACAGACTGTGAACAATTCCCTTAAACACATGAAAAGGTCCAACAACAACAACGAAAAAAAAAACCTGAAGCAACTGCCTGCATACAAGAACACGGAGAGTGGAACCCTGTTCAAACCAGTAAAAGCCTCTGCAAGTTCTACTTTTATCAACAGACTCTAAGCAGTTCCCTTAAATGCATTCAAAGGTCCAACAACAAAAAAAACCTGAAGTAACTGTCTGCATACAAGAACACAGAGAGCGGAAACCCGTACAAACCAGTAAAAGCCTCTGCAAGTTCTACTTTTATTAACAGACTGTGAGCAGTGTAGGTCTAATTATAATCTTCTCTCTGTGATACTCCTACTTATTCTTCTTCTGTGCACACTACTGGACACCCACCCCTTTTCCCTCCCATTTACTGTAAAAATATATATACATTTTTCCAAAGCTTTGCATTTATTTTATATTCTTATATTTTATTTATCTTGTACATCACATTTATTTTATATTCTTATGTTTTATTTTCCCATTTATTTTAACAAATATATATAGTTTCCTAAAGCTTTACATTTATTTTATATTTTACTTCCCTGATGCTCTACTAAATCTGCTTTTGAATTCACACAGAAAAACAGACACCTTTAGGTGCTGACCTGGGCTAGTTGGTTGATTGTTTTTCTCTTCTCACAGCTTTCTCCAAGTCCTGGTCCACAGCCTTCCCCCCTTTTCTTGTTCTCCTATCGTAATTCTAGTATAAGTTTCCTAGCCATGTCAAACCTTTTTTCTCACAGCTTTCTCCAAGTTCTGTCTCTTAGCCAGCCCATCTTCTCTTGGTCTCCTAACAAAATCTTATTCTAAGCTTCCCAGCCCTGTCAATCCTGTCTATTCCCTCCCTCTTCCTCTTGAGAGTTTATTTATTCCTTCCCTGAGCTGCGGCGCCATCTTTAAATACTAAAAACCTCTACCTGACTACACTCTGTTTCTGTCTGTCCCATGGAAAACTCTCAGTAGTTTGCAATTACTGCATGTCCCTTTCTAAAACCCATGGCATAACTACATTATTTCCTACTTTTCAGTGAACTGCAGCTCTCCATTGGTGCATAAATAAAAAAAACAAACAGAAAGGTAACATTCAAACCAAACCGATATGCTGCCCTATTTCTGTAGCTGCTAACCTTCTCACTGATTGTTTTCTGTTTGGTGACTGTTGCTCCTCCTGGAAGGTGTACCCTGCTCCATTCACCCTTCAGGCTCACTCTGCTCCCCTACCCTGCCCCCAAACACCACCCACCCCCACTACCTGTACTTTTATACATTCCCTGACTCCTCCCCACCCAATCACATTACACCTAGGCCAAACCCCACCCACCTGTAGATCTACATCATCCCAAACATCCACACCTCCTACAATGTTCTACATAAAATTTCTCCCTATAACCCCATTTGCCCTACTAATCTCTCTCTCTTCTCTTACCTATCTCACACTTTTTCCCAACCCTTGTCATAACTCTCACACACACTCCACTACATCTTACCATCAACCTCACTTCCCATCCTACTTATCCATCTCACATGAACTCTTTACCTCTAACCCAGTCTATTTCTTCAAACCAAAACTGCTCCCAACCCAACCCCCTGTACTCCCATCTTAAATGTGGTACCAGAAAATCACTACTCTCACAGAACCCAAGCTACCCTTGCTCAACACACTGTCTCAGTCTTCTACTCCACCACATCTCTCTCTCACTAGTGGCAACATCCACCTCTGTATCCCCTGTTTCTCCTGGAAACATTAAACGTTATGTGCTGCTAGGTATTCAAATGTCCAGATTTTTGGCTGGATGTACCAACATTTTAAGGGCCTCTGTTCCTATTTTCAGTGTCTGCAGACTTAAACTTGTGGTGGAATCTTGAACAATGGCTGTGTGATTAAAGAATACATGTCTGAAAAAATGATGTATTAAATGGTGTTGGAGAACAAAGATAGAAAGGAGTTGATGGGGAGGCCAAGTGGGAGTGTTTATGAGGATACAGAAGGATTGAGGTCAAGATCTGGAGAGGTAAGTAAGAAGGTACACTGGGAGCTGAAAGTAGAAGAGAAGAAAGGAATGGGAACAGAAAATAATGTGAATCAGAGAGCTAGTTAAGGAAGATGAATAAGGACAGATGTTGGAGATGACATAGAGCAAGGCTTCAAAAAATGCTTACAATTATTTTATGGGGACTTACATCTATGGAGGAGTATGAAAAAGAGGTAAAGGAAAGGACAAGTTGTCTGTAGACAATGTAAACAGGGAATAGTGAAGGAAATGGGAATGGGAGATGTGCAGCTCTTATTAGAAATATAAAGTAAAACAAAGATGAAGTTACTTATGAGTTTCATGAGATTTAAGTAAAAAGCTAGGATTAAATGTGAGTTGACTAAAGATGAAAACTTTCACTGACATTTGCAGAAGAGAAGTGTGCCAGCCTCTTGGTCATCCCCCCAAAAGAAAAAGAAATGATGACAGAGAGAACCCTGTGTACTTCATGCAGTTTTTGTGTCGCATAGATGCAAAAAGTGACATTCATGCCTTAACAGTGATAAAAGAGAAAGTATCACTAAATATCATTAATCAGTCATAAGATGGTTTCATCAAATGTTGTTCACCAAAAGTAATCAGGTACATGCTATGTAATTTAAAGATATTTATAAAACAAGAAATGGGCAGGTAATGTGGGGTAGTTCTGTTTGAGAGAACATTTAACACAGTGGACTGGAATTCTTCCTTTAACATACTGGGTCACCTACTAGGGTTTGTAAATGTATTAGGTTGGATAAAAGTCCTCTTGGGAACACCTTGGGTGAGTGTCACAGTAAATGGAGGCTCAAAAACTGAGCAGATGAGCTCAAAAGCTGTAGCCATTTTTACCTGCATCAGAAAGATTAAGACAGACAGTTAAAGCTTATTTAAATTACTGGGAAATTAAACGTGGTTGAGCAATATAAAAATTTGTTGCACTTTTTAAATGTTTTATTTTTTATTCTTTGTTGACTAGGTTAGTAACACTAGGCTAGTGCCCTCTTTTCATGGGAGATATGAGGTGTTATTTCCACTAAAAGAGTAGACTAGGTTAGGGCATCAGGAAACTTTCCCTACTTGTCATTGTTGTGAATGAGACCCATTTTGAAGGAGCACTTCCTGTTTCCATTCCAGGTACAAAGGTGGCACAGAGAAACAGGGGTGCAGATGAGGAGAGAAGGAGATGATGTAGTGGTGAGAGAAATGGAGGATTAAGGAAATATCAAGACCAGAAAATGTGTGCAGGATTTGGAGAAAATGTTTCAAAGAAATCTGTTTGAAGAAAATGAGTCACCAAATGATGGCTGTATAAAGTAATGGTGATGCCCAGTGAGACAGAAAATGAAGGGGATGTTTTCTGGGGGGACATTATGGAGAAAATACAAAAGGAGGATGCAGAGAAAATCCTGAAGAATAGTTGTGAGATAGAAAAGAAAACATATGCATAAAAAGTGAAAGAAAGCAAAAGTGGAGTAGCTGAAAAGAAGGCAAAAGAAAAAAAAAAACTGAAGTATGTGGTAAGGATTCAAAGAGAAGAAGACAAAGAAATGGATGATGTAATAGCTCCTATGGGTTTAAAAGCGCATGAGGTAAGTGCATTTATTCTTATTAACAGAAAGACATGTTTTGGCATTATATTGGAGACTGTTTTTTCAATGAAAAATCTTCTTTGAGAATATGTAAAAAAGAAAGTATGCAAGCCATGGAATCATTATGTGATAAAAGCATTTAACAGGGAAACAGAAAAGAAAATTCATAACTTAGTCAAACAGAGGTAGAAAGTGACACTGTGAAAGTACATTTGATAACTTTATGTAAAGAACTACTAGACACTGCAAAAGTGTATGACAAAAGGGGTTTATGGACTAGTGGCTGGGATTGTAATATTATGATAGAAAGAGAAAAATTATACATAAACCAAGCATGATAAATATGGAGGGAAACAGGAGTGTTATAAATTACTGTGGACAACTTAAAGTGTTTTTTTTTTTTTTTTTTGTCGAAAAGAAGGACATTTGGTAAGTAACTGTACAAGAGAAAATGTTATATTTCTTGGGATATGGGACATGATGCAGAAAAGAAATGTGAATTGAAATGTTATAAATGTAACAAAATTTGATATTTATGGATGGCTTGCAAAAAAATAAAAATAAGAGTAAGGAAAAAGAACAAGACAGAGAAGAAAATGAATAAAGAGAAAGAATTTTAGAAGTAGTAGAAGTAGAAGTAAAATAGATGAGAAAAAATAATAATAGGGCATTGAAGAGTGTTCTGAAATAAGTGAGAAAGAAGACATAAACTGGAAGTAGTAAAAGAAAAAAAAAATCTATTTGTAAAATCGTAAAAGACAGAAAAAGAAAATTTAAATTTCATAAGAACAAAAGAAAAAATAAAGGAAATGGATGATAAAGAATACATACAGCTAATGACTGGGAGATGGTATAATAGTTAAGGTGTCTAACTCACAGACACAACATACAGTGTTTGATTTTCACCTTTGGGATGGAAATTGGCTAGGCTTAGAGTAGCCTGTTAAGAAAGATAGCCTAGTAATTAGCTTTGAACCTGTGAAACTATGAATCTAAAGAAAAGGAAAAGGAACATTTTAGAGCGTTTTCTGTAGATGTGAATAGTATTAAGAATATAGTAAGAAGAATAGGGATTTTGGAGTGATGTAACACATGTGATGCAGATGTAATTATTTTAGAAAGCATAATATTTGTAATAAATGACGGAAGATTGCAAACTGAAAAACTATGGGGAGGAAAGATAATCTGGAATTTGGGAAATGAGTGATGTTTTGGAACAGCTGTATTCTATAAAAATACAGTAAAGATATTAGACATACCCTTAGCAAAAATGGGAAAAATTGACCATTATAGGTTTAAAATAGAAATAACAGGTGTGTAGAATTATAACATTATATGCTTATACTAATTGTAAAGCAAGGGAAAGCTTATTTTATTAGATTTTAGACTGTGTAATGATAAATATGAGTATTATATTAACAGGAAGTTTTACATTTTTTATGAGGCAGGCATAAAAAAGAAAGGAAATGACGTAAGAAAAATGAGAGAAGTTATAAGATGTGGTAAGTTAAAACATTTGGACAAAAACTCATGGACTTACAAAACAGGTGTATATATATATATATATATATATATATATATATATATATATATTTATATGTATACACAACTGAAATAGATTATTTTATAGAATCAGAAGGTTTAGTTACAGGAATAGGGGAGGTAGTTGACTTAGGATTTTCTGATCATCTTCCAATATGGCTTCAGATAAAGGAAAACAATGAATATATAAAATAGGCAAAAGAATATGAAGGATAAATGAGAAAGCATGGAATGAAGGAGAGATAATTGTAATATAGTTATGGAAAGATCATATTACTGTGACATCCCTCCTCTGGGCCAGTAATCAAGGAGCTTCAATCCTCACCACTGACACTGGTGGGGAACATTCACTTAGAAAAAAATGGATATATACAGTATTTTCATATGCAGCTCTCTGCACCAAGTACAATTTCCCTCAAGAGCACAAAGGCAGCATGCCCAGTCCTGGGGCTGGGTTTTCCTCTCCAGGACCAAATAAGACTTCACCATTTCTTTCTGCTGAAATCAGTGTTCTATGTACCACACCCGTTATCACCCCCTCCTTGGTCAGATCCGACCACAAACTGATAACCCTGGACATCCTCACTCCTCCACCTCCCCACATCAAAGAAACCATAGTCAAAAACCTTTCCAAAGCAAACTTCAAACTACTTGCATCCGAAGTGGAAAGCTTCACTATTCCCTTGCAGAAGGATAATGATATCCAGGATGTGGACTCCTACACCAAGGCACTCTATATGCATCTTCAGGATTGCATGGAACGTGCTATCCCAAATAAAACCAAGACTCCTTCCTCAAGCAAGAAGAAACCAGTCTGGTGGACCCCAGCCATAAGCAAACTTTACAATAAAAGGAGGAGACTTATACAAAAAAAGGCCAAATCTCAAGTAGAAAAATCATCCCTGATCAGCATTAGTAAGATATTGAGGGCCCCCATGAAGTCAGCTAAAGTTAATTTTGAAAAGAAAGTTGCCAAGGATGCCAAGGATAACCATAAGGCCTTCTATGGCTACGTCAAAAACCTAAATGGCAATGCTCAGGTCTGTTCTGAGCTAGTACAAAATGGAGCAAATACACTGACCCTTCTGACATTGCCAACATCTTGGCTGACAGGTTCAGTGCAAATCCCTCACCCCCCTCACCACCTACAGGGCCTATTACCATTCCAGGGGATTGTGTAAGTCCAATTATTACTGATAAGTTGGTTAACAAAGCTCTATCTAAAGCTAAAAACATGGCCTCCATGGGACCAGATGGTGTCCCAGGCTGTGTCATATGCGAGCTCCAAAAGGAATTAACCCCACATCTTAATACCCTGTTCAGTCTCAGCCTCTCCACAAGATATGTGCCCATAGAATAGCGCACGGCAATGGTGGTCCCGCTACACAAGGGTGGGGCCACAACTGACCCTGGGAACTACCGACCAATAAGCCTGACCAGTCTGATCTGTAAGGCTATGGAGTGAATCATTATGGAACTCATAAATGGAGAGGTTGGGAACCTCCAGTCACTGGACCCCACACAGTTCGGCTTTGTCAAAGGCAGATCATGCCTCCTGAACCTGGTGGATTTCTTTGAGACAGTTACTCAGGCTATAGATAAGGGAAAGGAGGTACACACGGCTTACCTTGACCTTGCTAAAGCATTTGACACCATTCCCCATTCAGGTATTATTGATAAGCTCACCAGCCTGGGCATAAACCCTTACGTCACAAGATGGATCGCAAACTGGCTCTCAGACAGATCCCATAAAGTAAGAGTAGAGGGATCTATGTCCGAATCCAGACCAGTAATGAGTGGTGTTCCTCAGGGCTCTGTCCTGGGGCCCCTCCTGTTTGGCATATACTTCTCAGAAGTACAGGCAAGCACGGAAGGGCTGTGGCTGACTAAGTTTGTGGACGACTGCAAACCGGGTGCTATAATGGAGTCTCCGACCGACATGGAGATCCTCCAGAAGGGCCTAAATGAGACTGATGCATGGTGTCAAAGCCATGGTCTCAAGCTAAATGCAAAAATATGCATAGTAATCCCCTTTGGAAAAAAAAGAGTGACCGCAAACTACAACATAGGAGGTAATCCCCTGAAATTTGAAGAAGAAATAAGGGATCTAGGGACCCAAGTAGATAGTCAGCTTTCCTTTGATAACCATGTTGCCAAAGTGGTTAGAAAATCCTTCTATGTGACCCATCTGATCACGAAAGGGTTTGCATCAAGATCTAAGGATGTAATGGTGCCCCTCTACTCTTCCCTCATCAGACCCATTGTTGAGTGCAATGCACCAATTGGAATGTACCTGGCTAGACATCTCCAGCAGCTGGAGAGACCACAAAGGTACCTAACCAAGAGGATTATTGGCCTCAAACAGTTGCCCTATGCAGCATGATTGAAAAAGCTAAGACTGTTCTCTGTTGCATACCGCTTTCTCAGAGGCAATCTCTGTCTAACGTACAGAGCCATGTCCAACCCAGAATTGTTGAACATGCTCCATCTTAGCAAAACCAAATCTACTTGAGCTACATGCTCTAGGGATATAAACTGCAACACAACAATGAATAGAACATGCTGGAGGGATAGATTCCCTTCGCAGAGACTTCCCTTACTATGGAACTGGGTCCCGATCTACAAAATACAGAGACCCTCACTATCACTCTTCAAGAGGAACCTTGATGAGTGGATGGGTAACAGAAAGTTCACACCGGGGATCACACCAACATCACTACTAGATAGGGGCCAAGGGTACTAGCTGCTAGTACAAGGGTCTAGGGAACTACTAAAGGGGCAGTGAATACCGCACAAGGTGGTTGGGCTAATATATGCCTTCGGGCAGATAGCCCAGTACCAACCTATGAACCTATGTCCCAGTTCCAAGCAGGTGACACACACACTCTTTGAGATTTGATTTTCACACACACACACACACACACACACACACACACACACACACACACACACCTGCGAAAGGTTGCCACAGATTTACTAGCTCTGCCATCTCTACCCACTCTCCAAGGTAGATTCACTACCACCAGCTAGCTATTTTAAAGATCTTATCAGGGAACCTAATTGCTCTTAGTAAAATTAATACTTATACAAATGGTAATGTTAACCAAGCAGCAAGACTTTCTCAAGCATGAGCCACAGTGCCACCGAATACATGCAATTACTCTCAAAGGATAAACTATTTTTCTAAAAGACCAGCCACAATTAAAGGTATAGATACATTAAATAATAAATAATAAAATAGAAAACATGAACATACTGAATATCTCTTTACAATAAATACTAGAGTTTCATTTCTCAGGAAATATAAAAACAACACAGATGGAAAGATAAAGAAAAAAACAATATTGAACTATTTTCAAAATATTTTCCTAACTGACTGAAAAATTACTGTTCCCTACTTACTTGCTAGAGCAAGGCAAGATGAAGTGAATGAGTGTCTTTGTTGTCAGGTTACAAAAAACAATTCTCTCACCGATATCTAAAATAATTTCAGTGCTGGATATAGAATGACATCACATCTCCCCACCTGATTCTGTGGTTCCCACACTACCCTCCCTGAATAGAAGCTGAATCAGGATCTAGCACAGAAGTGTCACAATACACACATAAAACTTTGCAAAGGCATCTGGAGACAGTAAAACAATGCCAAGACTTTAATCCTTTCTGGAGAGACTAACCAGCCATTCTCTGGCATCCTGGTATAGCAATTAGTTCACCACTAAGGATATTAAGAGCCTAGGCCTTTCCCAGACATTGTATCTCTGGCTGCATTCAGGTATGTGAGATAAAATCTTTATGACCTAAATAAGTAATTTAATTTTGGGCTATTTTTCTTAAGGTAAGCTGAGCTAAGCTTAACCCTTCTCTTCTAGCATCCTCTGTTAACATATACACATTTCCTCAGTTACAACAGTACAGACTGGTATAAATGTATATTTTTTTCTGTCCAACAGAGCCTACTGTTGATACATTTTTAACACAAACAGCTTTACAAATGAATTTTTGACACAAACTTCTGTACAAATCAGTTTGATATACAAAATGTCATAAAATTATTTACAAAACTCCAGCTATCTATGCTGGCATATGTTACACATGCACTGCCCTACTCTCTCTGGCACAGCTGGTACTACCTCACATCATCACAATTATTATGAGAACACGTGATAAAAATTGTTCTGAATTGTGGATGATATCTGGAAAAAATATAAAAAAGTAGCAATATGATGTGAGAAAAGTAGAGGAAGAAAAATATAAAAGAGCATGTAAGAATGCATTGAAAGATTTAGAGCATAATGGCGGAAAATACTTTGACAAAGAAAAAGAATTATATGAAAAAATTAAGAAAAAACAAAAATTGTTATAGAAGCAAAGATATTTTTACAAGGGAAACCAGAAAAAGATAGAACTGCTTAAGCAGATTAGTAAAGGAATATGGTAATGTAATGAAAGAAATTAAAAAATGTAAAAGGAGAAATGGAAGTAATTCAAGAAAAAAATATGAATAGTGTGGTACAATATCTACAAGAAACATTTAAAGAAAAAAGTGGGTAGTGAAAAAAAAACATGGAAAATAAAAAGTTACCAGAAAAAGAAGCTCTGATGATACCAGCACTAGTAGTAGCCAGGCAGTAGCCATTTACATGCCTCACCTCTTTTCATCATTCTTGACACGTTGATTCTTTGTTTTCAGTAAGTACTGCTTGATTTGTTTCTTACTTCAGAATATCTGCCTAAATACTTCATCCTTAAATTTTCAAGGTCTACTTATTAGTTTCCCCTTAAGTTTTTGGCAATGTCTTGTATAGACACAGACACCTTGAGTGACATTTTACCTGTAAAAGCACAACTGAAATTTCACAAATACCTAGTTGCACACAGGACAACTAGTTTGCAGTGACTAGCTTGTAGTGACAAGCACTTCCCCCAGTAAACCTGATACTCCTGGTATTGCTCTATATTCTCACTCCAACTGTCTAATCAACAAAAAGGGTCTGTTGCCATGGATATCACCTTTCCGACTAACTCTGTTACCAGCTTGATGGATATGGGCATCATGAGGCAATGTAGAAATTGCCTACTATTTACTGACAACCAGTTAATTCTCAAACAGGCAGTTATAATATGTGAGAAATTATTTACACAATGTCAGTGGAGGCAAAGCTGTCATATGAAAGTACTTCTAATATCAATAAGGTTGTCAGTAGTACACATGCTGCACCCATCACACACAATTAAAATCAGACATATAGACCCACATATGCTGAGGCACTTAAATGTAACCTTCCTGAATTCCAAATACCTCCTAGACAAATAACATATAAAAAATACCCACAGCAGCCCTGAATTTAGTATTTCAAAGCAACACCCACATCAACTCATACATCCACATCTCATGGAGCTTCTACTTCTAAACCCACTAGCCAAACCACCACACAATCTGACATTCTGGTCATTTCATTGGCGATTCTACCATGAGACACACTAATGTCCCCCTCGCCAGGCTGGGTAAGGAGAAAGTCAGAGTCAGTTGCTTATCAGGGGCTAGGATCATTCACATTATATATGCATTCAGGTCATTGAACCACAAGTACGGGTATGACTCAGTCATATTCCATGTGGGAGTAAATGACCTGAGACATATCCTCCAGGCACATGAAGAGAGAAATCGTGGAGCTCTTGGAATATATGTCCTAGGCTGGTATGACCCTAGCATTGAGCAGTATTTTATCTTCTCCAAGGACAATACCACAATGCAAACAAAAGATGACTGACTTTAATAATAATTGGCTTAGTTTCTGGTGTCATTCTATGTGGGTGCAATATTTGTCAGCATGGAAGGAGATGGTCAACAGACCATGCTGCTTTGCCAGGGATGGTCTGCACCTCTCCCCTCCAGGGTTTTGAATATTACCTAAGACACTGTCTTCCCCCATAGTGCCTTTTTACACAATGCCAAACTGAAAGTACTTCCCACATAGCAAATCAAAGCCAAGAAAATCTAAAGGTATTACTACTAGGTGATTGGAGTCTAAACAAAAAACACACTCCTTACAAGCTGTCTTCACCCTAGAGAATGCTGATATCTGTGTGGTCACTGAGGCATGGTTTAAAGCCATGGACAGCACACAGAGAGTGCAAGGTTATAATGCCTTCTACACATTTAGACCGGCTACTACATAGACAGGGACTAAAGGTAGAGGTGTCTCAGTTTATATAAAAAATAAATATACCTCAAGGCTGGTCAGACTGGACAATGCACTCAAGCTACTCCATGTTCAAATCAACATAGGTAAAATCCAATACCACTTCCTTGTAAGCTATAACTCCCCCTCTATGACCCAGGAAACCTATACTATGTATTTATGCTTATTAGAAACACTAACCATCTAACCCAATACCCTATTCATGGGTGACTTTAATTACCCCACTATTAACTGGGAATCCTATGCAACATCAAATGTATAAGCACAGAGATTCTTGCATTTTGTAAATATAAACTCCCTGGTCCAGATTGTCAGTACAACTAGTTGTAACCTATACTGAATCTGATCCTCACTAATATGGGAGAGTGCTGCACATCCCCTAGTGTAATGTCTTCACCAGTAAGTTCAGACCACAGAATGGACTCTTCTGAAGTAAACATTAAACCTGGACCCCCAGCTAGCCCTGGAATATTCAGGAATTACTCTAAGGCTAACATCCTGCCATTAAGTGATAACCTGGCAAAATTTCAAACTCCCATAAACCCTGAGAACACGGCTCCCTAGGCAGAACTGTTCACATAAACCCTATAAAAGCATGTTAATAGCTGCAGAGTGGCAGCTGTACCCATCAGGAAGAAGTAAAGAACTAACTAAAAAAACAAGCCATCCTGATGGAATCACAAAACCAGTAGGCTGTATAACAGAAGGAAGAAAATCTTGGCAAAATTTAGAATGTGCAGTACCCAGTAGGATAAAAGTGCTCTGATCAAACTAAACAAATAACTCAGAGGACAAACAAAGTCTACCACAGCCAGTTTTGAGGTAAATTCAGACTTCCAGGCCAAGAACAACCACAAGGCATTCTTCAGCTATGTCTGCAACCTCAAAGGCTATGCATAATTGTGTGCAGAGCTCATTGTAAATGAAGCCAACTATACCAAGCCAGAAGATATAGCAAACCTACTGGCTGTCAAATTCAGATCCAACTTTACCCCACTCTACCCTTCAGCCTTCCCTCAGGAAATACCATCAAATATAACTACCTCTGCTATCACTAGGGAACAGATCCTTAATGCTCTCTCTAAGGCCAAGAACAGTGCATTAATGGACCCAGACAATATCCATGGATGCCTTCTAAATAGCATGAAATATGACTTATCAGGCCAATTGGAATTACTATTTAACTGTAACATCCAAACAGGCTTCATGCCTCATGAATGAAGAAGAACAACAGCGATCCCTCTGCTCAAAGGTGGGCCATCTACAGACCCTGGAAACTACAGACCTATAAGTCTCACCAATCTTATATGCAAAACCATGGAAAGAGTTACCATGGAAATGATCAATAATTATGTAGTAAACCTCCATCCACTGGACCCAACCCTGTTTGGTTTCATCAAGGGCATGTCATGCCTACTCAACCTGGTGTACTTCTTTGAGAAGCTCACCAAAACAACTGATGAGGGCAAAATGGTTCACACTGCCTACCTTGACCTGGCTAAGGCATTTGACACAATATCCCACTAGAGCATTGTTGACATACTCAAGAGGTTAGGTACAAACCCATATGTCACCCGGTGGATAGCCAACTGGATCACAGATAGGACCCAGGAAGTTAGAAATATGGAGTCCACCTCTATAAAAATGCCAGTCACAAGTGGAGCCCCTCAGGGATTGGTCCTTGGATCGCTCCTTTTTGGCATTTTCCTCTCTGAAGTTAAGGCCAATGTCAGTGGTCTCTGGTTGACTAAATTTGTAGATGATTACAAGTTAGGAGCTGCCATGGAATCCCACAATGGCACAAATGTTCTCTAGGAAGGGTTGACACAGATAAACAACTGGTGTCAGAGTCATGGAATAAAACTAAATGCCATGAAATGCATAATAGTATCCTTCAGGAAGTCATCCACTACTGGTAACTATCATATTGACAACACACCCCTTACAGTTGACCCAGTAGTTAGGGATTTAGGGACACACATAGACAGTAATCTAGTCTTTGACCATCACATGTCTGCAGTAGTGCGGAAATCATTCTATGTTGCATAACTGATAACCAAAGATATGGTATCTAGGTCCAAGGAATTCATTATTCCACTATGTTTGGCATTCATCAGACCTATCATTGAGTACAGTGCCCTCTTTGGCATGTACCTAACCAGGCATATCCAACAAATGTAACATTCAAAGAGGTTAATCACTAAAAGAATACAGGGCATAAGTAAAATGTTCTATGCAGACTGTCTCAAGGCCCTATCCCTGTATTCTGTCGTCTAGATGCTATTGATTGGAGATTTCTACCTGACATACAGGGCATTGTAAGACCCCACTCTGATGGACCTCCTGCATATCCACAAAAAAACAGTACCAGAATTACTTGTTCTAAAGACTTAAACCTTGCCTGTGATATAAATAGGACCTGCTGGAGAGACAGGTATGTATCCCAGAGACTACCCTGTCTCTAGAACAGGGTCACCATCCATGTGAAGCACAGTTCCTCGCCAACCCAATTCAAGTGCAACTTGGACAATTGGATGGGGAACAGGAAATTCATCCCGGGCTTGACACCTATGTCCCTAATGGACACAGGCAACCTGTAACTGGTTCATCTCTCAAGTCTCTGCTTGCAAATGTTTTGTCTCTCAAGTTCCTGCTGATGCCTAGCAAGGGTACCAGAACTTGTCAGAGAATAGGGATGCATCGCTAGGCTTAAAAGGGGCCTTGAGGTCATTAGCCTAGTAAATACATATGAACCTATGAACCTAAGAGTTAAAAAGAAGATTTCTTTAAATGAGCTGAAGTATTAGGACAAGTAAATATAGAGCTGGCTGCAGGACCAAATAGAATATGGTATGAAATATAAGAAAAAAATACAGCTAGGCACAGAAACACAGCCAGAGGCATAACATTCAGATTTTAATAGAGTAGGTAGGTGCTTTCACACATTAAAACAGTGCTTCTTCAGACCATAAAACCATGCTAACATGGTTACATGTAAACATGCATGCTTGCATGCTAACATGTATACATGTAAACCAGTCAAATTAATTAAAAATAACCAATACAAATCCAGCATATATCAAGTAAACTTGGGGACTATTTAAAGAGACCCTTTGCCTTTAAGACCGGTTTAATAGATACTCTTTCATTTAAGCCAGGAGGCTTGTCAGCTTGCAGTTTTATAATCCAATGTCATTCATGGGTTTCTGTAAAATTCTTAAAGTCTCCATCCCGTTCATTCATATTAACAAGCTCAATAACCCAAAACGATGTTTCTATCCACTTTCTATAAGATGCTTGGCAAGTGCATTACATGTATGACCATTACTAATACAATACGAATGTTCTCTGATGCGTTCCATTAATGAATTATTTGTTTTTCCAAGATACAAGCATGAGCATGCAGGAACGGCCTTAGGTCAACTGGTGCCCTAGGCAAAAGGGCTCCACAGTGCCCCCACGACACCACCCGGTGCACCCATCTTGGTCTACCTACACCAAATAAGTACTAGAAAAGTGCCCCTACTAGAGTGGCATCCTAGGCGGCCGCCTTGTATGCCTATGCCTAACGCCGGCTATGATTGCGAGAAGCTAGGTATACAAGATTTCTACTACAACAGTTTTCTCCTGTATTAAACTTGTACTAAATCTGTGTAGTTGGATGAACAAAATATGTTAATAATTCTCTCTACTTCTCTTCGATTTTTATAACAGAGTTGTCTTTTGAGTGATTTTTTTTTTTTGTTTTTAAAAACAAAACTAGGTCTACCACCCACTGCTATTCTAATCTGTTCATCAAGATTTAAAATGGGCAGATCAGTTTAATTATACTAAGAATATCAACCACATTACTGGTATAATGAAGGAAGAGAGAGGCATTTCATTTCACAGATGGGCCACGGGAAGATTTTGCTTCTATTGCCTGACTAGGAAAATATGGTCTCGCTTCCTAGAATAACTGTGGCTCAATGCTGCCTTGCATCAATTGTATTAATAGGTCTCAAGGTATGACAAAATGCCATACTTTTACAATCATTTTTTATGTTACTTGAAATAAAGTCAAATTGAAACAATTAAGACAGTTTCTTTCTTATATGTTTAATGGTATTTACTAGGCTCTCAGCTCGAGACACTTTAAGCCTAGCCATGTTTACCCCAAATTTACCAAAACATTTTTGGCATGTGTTAATACCCCAAGGAATTTAATAGTTGTGATATAAGCTTGTACGCATCAAGTTTTCACAGGCTGCCCTGACCATTAGAGATATAGGTGCCAAGCCAGAGGTAATCTTAGCCACAATTCCCAGTTTTTGCTCGTTGAGACTTTATTTTACCCCTATAAAATTCTTATTGTTGCTTTATAGTTGATAATTAACAAAGGTGGATTCATTAGCTCAGTTGTTGTTCTTCTTTTGGCTTTTCCCGGTTAGGGGTCGCCACAGCGGAACTCTGGTCCGCTAATGATTGGCAGTAGATTTTTTACGGGTGCCGAGGTGCCAGCTCAACACCCAGCCTTCAAAGAAGGCACGCCCATTCTAGCATGTCTTTCAAACGCCACTCGACCGCAGGGAGGACATGCAGACTCCACACAGAAGATGCTCCAGCTGAGAATTGAACAGGAGAACCTCTTGCTGCGGAATCTAGCAGCTCTTTCATTTCCATGTTGCTACTTTTTTTTTCTGTCCGTTCAAGGTAAGTGGTTTAAAACACAGATAAATTAGTATTCAAAGAAAATGATGAAATGGAAACCAATAGTATAGAATCAGAAATTGAGTACTTGAGAAATTATAAAATGTCAGCTTTCTTTCATCAAGTGTAGTGTAGCATTTGCCTATGATTATGAATTTAAAGGCTGGATGTACCATATACTTAAAACAGCCTTACTAATAAGATAACAAATCTGATTAATTTATGTCTTCTCATTAAAACATTTATAACCACAGTTCTGTAATATCTCAGTAGTTTTTTAAAAGTCACTGAATAATGTGAGTGATTCAAAATTAATGGATTCCAACAAGCTCTTCTTGTATTTTTTGTTAACTTCACATTAAACATATAGTTAATTCTGATTTCTTTAGATAAAAGCACACCAATTCTGCAGATGATGAAAACTCTACTAACACTTCCATTGTCAGCTTAAAAGTCAAGCTATCATGTGTGTGGGTGTTTGTGTGGGAGCGCTGACTGCAACAGCAAGCATTTGTTCCTGCATTAGTAATCCATGTTGAGCAGAGATTCAAATAAAACAACTTGCTTTTTTTCCCTAGGAATTTTATTTGTTTCTATTCCTTTCTTGCAAAAACATGTTCTAATCCAAGTCAGTTTTTCAGTGTAACACATTCTGTGCATTATGTTCCTTGATTTTATGTTGTGTTGTTGAAATGACTAAAGCATAGCTGATATATAACTCACTAGTAAAGAAATATATACTGTATATTGGTAGAAGGCTCATGTTATCATTTTAAATATTACTCATATGCAAACATACAGCTATGTCAGTAAAATTAATGTATTATGCTGCAGGATTTGGCAGTAAAAAGTAAATCTATCTGTAATGGAACATTGAAAATATGTGCATAAATTTGTACATATAGATGGGTAGATATAAATATAGATATAGCTATAGATAGTGAAATGTTGAGAGACAGTAAAAAGAAAAAAGAGGTATTCTCTCTCAAAGATAAATCACCACATATTTTCATCTTTTGCATTATACCACAGTGATAAAGACAGTGGACATTCTTAATAATAGAACAGCAGCCTTGTCTTTTTTAAAAGTAAGATATAGCATTTTGAAAATGTTTACAGTTTAAAACAAATCTGCTACTAGCATGGTCCAGAATTTGCAGGGCTTATTTCTGATCCACACTTATGTATTACTTGAAGCTCTGGCACCAGTTTAACCATGGACCTGAATGGGTTAACACTGATCAATCTCATCAGAATTAAATATATATAAATATATATATATATATATATATATATATATATATATATATATATATATATATATATATATATACAAAGATGTTAGCAATACTTGGATCTGAGCTTCAAGTTAATAAGCTGTTTTTGTCAGACTCCCTTTTTCACTTCTATAAGGGATACAAGAAGGTGGCAAATACAAGCTGCTGAAGTCACCACTAAATGTCTTAGAATGCTTCTTTGCATGCTGTGATTTACTTACGTTTGATATGGATTTTTATTTATTTATTCATTCATTGACTAGGATGCAAGTTAGAATTATTATCCTAGGGGGACCATTTTCAGGTTTAGCCAGGGAGTTGCAAATAGACAAAAGAGCATAATTTCTGCGGACAGAGTAATTACTAAATATTGATACAAAGGTGTAGCTAGGCATACTCACCGTACCCCAGTGAATGCTTTTCCCCCATCTGCCTGCTGATCATAAAGCCACCCTCCAAATGGACTTGAGATCAACCATTGAGCAAGCATGTATGGAATCCCATTTGCAAATCTCCTTTGGTAAGAACTATCCATAGAGGCCATCATCCAGGCAAGCAATGGCAATACATTTTAGCAACCTGCAATCCCAAGTTGACTCCATCTTGAGTTTTCCACCATGTAAAGAATGCAGACTGGATCATATTAAATGAGACTTCATTTCCTTCAGAGATGGAAGCTAACACAAAAGTCCAGAGGATATCTGCATTTCCAGCTTTGAGGCAGTCTTCATCAGTTCCAAGGCTTGCCTTTTGATCTCACCGCAGTCCCTCCAGAAAATTTATGCCAGTGCAAAACCTGGTAACTTTTGAAGTTTGAAGGAAGGCAGGCAGAATATGAGAGGTCATTCAGCAAGCAGGGGGTGGAAGAATCTGAAGAGGATGCAAACAACAGGACTTTTAGAACTGGGAGCAACGGTATGGAACAAGATTCAAAGACTTTGATAGTGATCATTTCTTCAGTGACTCTATCTGTACATCAAGGATTCATAATAGCTTTGCCAAAATGGTTACCTGTTGGATGAGCCAAATTTGAATTCAATGGCTGAAGAGACTAAGAAGACGAGCTGAAAAGACTGGTCTGAGTTTGGGACTAGAATATTAATGGCATTTCATTTTTTTGTCTGTGAATTGTTGTTGTCTATTGACCAAATTTGGATAAGCAGTATTTAATGGTATTGTTCATGTAAGATATGTACAACTTTTAAGTGGCATGAAACAACTGTACCAATATCTGAATCCTGAATTTCCTGACTGTTGACATCCATCTAAAGCAAAAGCTTACTTTCCCAGTGCTGTACAGGTCCCCTGAGCAGAACCTGTACTAACACTCAAAAGAACCAAAGTTTTGTCCTGCTGCGTGTATATCATTCCCTGGTGTATCCTGCCTTGAGAGTTCCTGAATTTCCTGACTGTTGACATCCATTACCTTCTGTTAACTGATCTGTCCACTAGATGACAGCATTAACCTACTTTTAAATACTTTATTGTAAAGTAAATCAAGCTACTGGATATTTGTCTGTCTTACTTGCTCTATTGCCCTGCTCTACCTTCTGTAGCCTCCCTTCTCCCCATCAATCTCTCTTAGCAAACTGCACCTTACTCCTGAGCCTTGTTGCTCTGAGCTTACTACTCACCTCACTGATTGTTCCTCGCTGACTTGCTCTTCCATTTCCTTGTTTCTGACCTGCTCCATTTGCCCTGCAACCTACCCTACCCCCAAATCCCACCACCCCAGTGCTCCTACATTTATTCTCCTCCTAACATCACTCCCTCTCTCCCCCAACCAATCCTCAAAACATTCCCTCCACCCCACCTGTCTTTCACTACCTCACCCCTTCCCTCCTAAGTCCCTTAACCTCCTCTCTATTACATCCAACAGGTCCCACCTATCATGCATGCTCCTACTCCTAAAACAATTATTTCCACATCCATCCTCATCCTTCTTCTACTTCCTCTATACCATGCCACCTCCTATACTCACTTCCATCTACACCCACCACCTCTGCCTCCCCCACACAACACACTTCCACAATATCTCAACCTCTTTAGTTCCCCTCCCACCCTTCCCTCCTCTTCAAAGTAAAACTTCTCCCGATCACTACTAAATACTACAAACCCAGACCTTTTCATTACCAGACACTTCTAACTAAGTACAAACCAAAACATCTTATTCCTTATCTCACTTACCTCTGCTTAGCTGGTGACATTCACCCTAATCCAGGACCAAACTTCTCTCCTACTAACCACACTAGCTCCCACAATAATTCCACCAATAAATACCTCAAATTCCTCACCATCAATGCCCAAAGCCTAAAAAATAAAACAACCCACTTTCATGCCTGGCTCACTCACAACTCACCTGTCACTGTAGCCATTTCTGAA
This sequence comes from Protopterus annectens, assembly GCF_019279795.1. Taxonomy (NCBI): domain Eukaryota; kingdom Metazoa; phylum Chordata; order Ceratodontiformes; family Protopteridae; genus Protopterus; species Protopterus annectens. The sequence goes on from NC_056735.1 coordinate 438,448,803, forward strand.
ACCTGGCAAAAACCTCACATAAGCAATTCTGAATTCCTTCTCCCTGGATTTCAATCACTTCAATCTGACCGCCTAAGTACTCAAGGTGGCGGTGTCGCACTAGTCTATTCCAACCAGCTGTCCTTTACTCCATATCCTAATTCCATCCCTTCTTTCAATAATGCTGAACTTGCAGTCAGCCTTCTAAAAATTAACAATCATAAAAGCATCTGCTTCATTTCCCTCTATATTCCTCCATATAACAACACCAACACCCTGGAAGACATCCTGTCCTGGGCCTCCTCAAATATTAAACTGGAAACTTACGTACTGGGTGATGTAAATATAGACTGGAACAAAATCAACAACCCTAACCCCACCATGTCAATCAATCTATTTAACTACACTCAACTTACTAACACCATCACTAGAACTAACAAAACCAAACCCCAGGCTCTATACTAGACTGGATCCTAGTATCTCATCCCAATAAAGTGATACAATCTGGTGTCATACCAGACCCATTAGGAGACCACCTCCCTGCCTTCACCCATCGAGCTCCCCCCCCACACTCCCACCAGTTTATCCACACTTGGAACCTCTCTAACTTTAACCCTACTACTTTCTCTGATTCATTCAGGAATACCAGTTGGAACCCCCTGAAAACTCTTTAATTAGACTCAGCCGTTGACTTTTTCAATTCAACTTTCTTAAATGTTCTTAACTCTCTAGCTCCAGTAAGAACAAAAAGAGTAAAAACTAAGACCACCCTGTGGCTTACCAAAGACACCAAAAAGATTATGCTACAAAGAGATAAAACCTGGAAAGCTTACCTCCAAACTAAACAACCAGACATCTTACTTAAATACAAACAACTAAGAAACCTTGCTAAAAAACAAGTTACCAAAGATAAAAAGTCCTACTATATCAAAATGCAAACAAATCATGCAAAACCCCACCCAAAAATTTGGAAATCTATCAACTCTCTCCTTAGGCCAGGTACTAAAAACAATCCCTGCCCCGACACCAGCAAATCTGACCTTTAAATTGCTTCACTATTCAACACCTTCTTCACCACTTCTATTGCTAAGCTAACCAAGACCTTTACCAACAACAACCCTCAACCCCACCCCAACCAAACATCCCCCCCCCCACTTTTGAACTCAAACCCATCTCCACCTACCAAATAAAGAAACTACTCTCTAAACTAAAGCCTTGCTCCAATGCCCCCGACAACATTCCCTCCTCCTACTTAAAAATAGCCTCTAATGGTATTGCTCTCCCTATTAGCATCCTGATCAATAGATCCCTACTTGAATCCTATGTACCCAAACTATGGCGCTCTGCATATATTCTTCCACTTCACAAGGGTGTCAAAAACTGTAACGTATCTAATTTTTACCCCATAGCCATCCTTTTCCCTTTCTCTAAACTCCTTGAAAAATGCATCCACCTTCAGCTCTTGCCATTCCTTACCAAACACCAGTTAATCTCTCCTACCCAACACGGCTTCCGCCCAGGACATAGTACCAACACCGTCCATCTCTCCTTCTTACATACTGCCACTTTAGCCCGTGACTCTGGTAATTTAGTATCTTCAGTTCTGCTGGACTTATCTAAAGCTTTTGATACCATCTCCCACACCCACCTTCTTAATCATCTGTCTTATCTCAATCTCTCCCACAAAACTCTCTCCTGGTTCTCCAGTTATCTTTCCAACAGGTCCCAGGCTGTCAAATGGGGCCAGGGCACTTCCACCTTCTGTCCTACCCCCACTGGAGTACCCCAAGGATCCATACTTGGCCCAGTTCTATTCAACGACTTTTACAAGGCCATACCCAATACTAAAATTGTTCAATATGTTGACGATTCTACTTTGATCTGCTGCACCTCCAACTTATCAGATCTCCAACTACTGACACAAACAGCCTTCTCAACTACTGAAAACTGGATGCTCCTAAATCACCTCTCATTAAATGCTAACAAAACTAAAATCCTTCTATTCTCTCCTTCTAAGTCCTCCCCTATTGATAAAAACTCATTCCAAATAACCAACCATAACAACTCTATTTTAGAGGTCGTTCCCTCCGTCAAACTTCTTGGTATAACCATTGATGAACACCTAAAATTTAATACTAACGTTCAGCTAAACATAAAGAAAACCCACATAAAACTCAGCCTACTTTATAGAAACAACCACTTCCTCTCTACTGCTACCAGATTAACTCTCACCACTACTTATCTCCTTCACTCTCTACTGTATGGTGCCCCTCTGCTTACTAATTTATCCTCCTTACTATCCCCCAAACTAGAAGTATGTTACAATAAAATCTCCAGATTTGCTACCAAAGTCAAATCTTCTTCTCATCACTGTTCCTCCCTTCACTCATTAAACTGGCTTGAACTCCATAACCAACTTGACTTTCTCTAAATTACGACTGCCTATAGACTACTATTCCAACCTACCAAGTGCCCTGCATTTTCCAGTATCCTCCAATCATATACTCCCCATAGAACATTTAGATCTACCTACCAAAACCTAATCATCATCCATAAACCCAAGCGCCCAGCTGGTCAACTTCTGCTTTCCTTCACCTTACCAAAAAATGGAATGCTCTTCCCTCCACTCTTAGGACCTACGATAACCTTGAAAACTTTGAAACTCTTCTTCATTCTCACCTTTACTCAAACAGGAAATGCAACTGCACTCTTCACCCTATACCTCCCAAGGTCTCTTTCACTTTTACTCCTGGCTAACCTCTCACCTAGCTAACCTTGCTCTTTTGTATTATGTATAAATAACTATACTGTAAAATCTAGCCTCAAGGCCATTTGCCTGTCTTTTACACCTAAATAAAATTGTAATTGTTTGTTTCTTTATGAATGCTACCTGTTTATTTGTCAGTAATGCAAAGTTTCTTAGTAATTATTCATGTAACTATGTATTGTTGGAGCTTTTCTCCCCGGGCCTCCACTGAAAACGGGCTCCCCGGGACCAGCGGACCTCCCCAGTCATCAAACTGGAATAAATAAATAAATAAGGTCCTACACTGATGTCTCATGAAATGGAAAAAAATATTAGTTAAATGATAGAAGTACCATTCTTTGATTTCAACTTTTTCTGTTGCATTTGCTTATAAACAGTGGCTAGGTGCTGCAGTGTGCCATGAGCAGGCACTGCTTTCCTGACTTTCCTGACTATACCTCTCAGATGTCCAGATTTTCACAGAATGTTCAGATTTTTGCCTCACATTTTTGGTCTGTTCCTCATAATATTTGTGTTTTTCTGGCAAATCACTGAGGATTGAAGTCACTAAATAATGACAGGTACTTTAGTTTCAGACTTCATATCCTTCAGAAAATGCATGCTAACACAAAACCTCTGATTGTAGAAACTTTCTAATTTTATAACACACACACACACACACACACACACACACACACACACACACACACACACACACACACACACACACACACACACACACACACACTTTATTTTAGTCTTTGTCCAGATTTCTTGTACTAAGAAGTTGAGACGTATGTTCCTGACTTTCCCACAAATGGTTTTGTGGAACATTTCAATCACCAGAAAGCATGCTGAGGTATTGCAGATAAACAGAAGGATACATTATGTACATGGAGTATCGGTGCAGAATATATAATTTATTTGTGTTTTCTTTAAATAACAGTAAAATAACAGCAGGAACACTGGATTTTGGCTTTGACCTGAGTTCACTGGTACAGAAATGTTTCCTTTCCAAAAGGAACAGTTATGAAGGGTATGAGAGAATGCTTGTGGAGAACTACCTCCTGTATAAAGCAGTTCTGACATTTTATAAGCATGTTTCACCAGGTAGCTTCATTTTGTCTTTTGTACAATTTACAAAATTGCTCCAGTATGTATAGTCTTAAACTATAGTAAATGCCCTTCATATATATTTCCTGAGTGATCTGTAATATGACTATATAATCTATAATGCAGAGCATCCTTGAAATGGTTACCCTAAGGGTCTGCTGCACTTTTCAATAATGTGGAGTGTGCTTTATTGCCTTGCTGTTTGCTCAATTTCTACATTCACATACCATATAAAAATGTGTACCAAACTTTCTAACATCAGGAACAGGTAAGTGAAAATATTTTGAAAGCTAACTGCATAAATTATACATTGCATAAAAGTCCCACGGAATGGTTACACATATGACAGGCACAGATTCAACTCCCTCAAATAATGGAAGTGCATATAGTCACTACATCTTGCTGGATATGAAGTCCTATGACACAGGTAACTATGGTTTGTTGAATGATCTAGGTTTTAGACAAGGCATAGAAAGATGACTGGTATTGAGTGTGTAAGACTGGCTTGATGATCCCAGATGGACTGGCTGGCATATGTCTTCCTGCAGGAATGGCGTGAGTTAAGTCAGAACAGAGGTGTACAGTCTGGATTAGAAAGCAGGATATGGGAATGAGCCTGCCAAGAAGAACACTTCTCTTTGTCTAGGCATTGTGGATGTGAGGAAAAAAATACCTAAATGAATGCCTATCACAGCAGGCATTATATTGCTTCAGTGGGCAATAGGCATATAAGTAAGGAGCAGAAAAAAATTCTGAGTCCCCACAACATTATGGCCTGCAATCTATGATTTTTGTCGCCTAAGCCAAATATAGATTAGTGGAAAAAAACAATTCAATTGAGGTTGTGGTGTTTATAGTCACTGGAAGATCAGAGGTAGCAAAACGATTTCAGCACATACAATTATTTCAGTCAATTAATTAGTCAGTAAAACTAGTTAAGTTTATTTATTAAATAATAAAGGACATTGCACTTTCTGGTAGAGGTGAAATCATATGTATGTCCATCTCCTGTCTACATCCTTTATAAAGGCCTCTTATTTGGAGCACAGAAAGAGGAACAATATCAGGCAAGCAATCACTAGGGTAGTAAGATGCCTAGCCATATTCATCTTTAAGTATACAGACTTAAAAGTTCATGCCTGTCTTTTTTAAGCAATTAATGGTACTTAAATTCCAAATCAAGCCAAGATGTGCATGACAATAGGATTAGGTCTTTCATGGCTAAAAAAGCAAGACACAGGTTACATCAGAACAGCCTATAGACTGTTGAATTTAATGAGAGATGTGCTAATCTATCAGGTAGCTGGAAGATTTAAAGCCTTTGATTTTCTTGGTGAGGTATTTCTAGTTGAGCAATATGCTCAATTTATACATACCAAAGGGGGCATTGTTTTCAACGATGGGCCTGATAATGGAAGAATACAGTGGCAAGATGACTTCTTTGGATCTTGAAGATATTCTCTTAAATGTAACTGGATCAGACAGAAGATTTATCCTCAGTATGGTGGAAACATGATGATTAAGAGAGAGTTGTCCATATAACTACCCAGGTATCATATGACTGACTGTCTGTTGAAGCACACTATTTAAAACATATGAGGTGGGGACAGTTTTTTTTTTTACTGAATCTAATAAATTGAATTATTTTGCATTTAACTTGAGACCATTTTCAGTAGACTAAATATGTGCATATATCAACTCTTGCTGGAGCTGTTTAGCATTGGGAGATGGGTGGATAACAATGTCTAGTCTACATTCATCTTAGGACTACCACACTTCTGGAATATTGGTCTGAATGTCTACAAAATATATGGCCAACAGGACAGGGCCCAGCAATAATCCTTTTGTTGCCCCACTAGTTACAATTTTACATTCAGTTAGGGTACCCACCACTTTAAATATCTGGGATCTGTTGGAGAGCCAATTTGCAATCCAGTGCTAACATAGGGGTTCATATTGTTTGTCTATTTTTTAACAATGATAGCATGTGTGATCATGATAAAAGTCATGAACAAATTATGATAGAAGTGTCCATTGACTGGCAACTGTCCACAGCCACTGTACGCTTTTCATAGACCTTACTAAGTTCAGGAGACAGGATCTTCCCTTCAGAAAACCAAATTGATTCGGATCCATATTAGTTAAGTTGCCTGTATCTGGATAAATGTGTTTTGTTGGGATAGCTTCCTTGGCTTTACATATAGGGATGTCAAGGCCAATGGGCCAGTAATTTTCTGGATCTATAGAGGGACCACCCTTGATTAAGGGTAGTCCAACTGGCTATTTTCCTGGCATTTGGGAAGAACTGTGGCTAGGCTGATGATGAAAAATTTAAGTAGGTTTTGCTAACACATACTCAAAACACTGCAGTCAGGTATGCTCTCTGGTCACATGGAGGTATTACACTTAATCTTTCACAAGGAGTTTAAGACTTGTATAGTGATTTCAGGGGAGATTACATTTTCAGTGAGATCTGGGGGCAATATTAGTTGGGGTTAAGTTAACACTAAATTTGCTGGGTAATATATTTCCTATCTCCTTGGGATTTGAATATATATCATTATAGATGAGCTCTGTGCATTGTTGGCATTTTTCCATACTTTCCCAACATGACTGAAGAAAGATTTTTTAGTATCTTTTGTATTGATAAAGGAGCTTGAGTAACAATACCGTATATGGCTGACCTAGTGTTTTGAGTTACATTGATTCTTTGCAGCTTTGAACTGAATATACCATAATGTACATTTATCCATTATGCATATGACATATTGACACTCAGTTTGCTTAGCTAGGCTATCTAAATTACAAATATTATAAACGAAGTTAATCACAGAGCCAGCTTTACAGGTATTTTACATTTGAAAACATGCCAACCAAAGTTACCAAATTAGCTGCCAGCACCCCCCCAAAAAAAATTACACCAGTATCTAGACAAAATATGATAAGCTCTAGCAGCACCTGACAAAGCAGATAACATTTGCCCAAATAAGGACCGTTTACAAATTCCTTTACATTCCCAGTGAATACCCTGCCATCAACCATTAATTGCTTAATGTACTGTCCTCCTTACAAGAAGCCTGAGATCTCAGTACCTTAAAACTGACAACTCATCATGATGACTTGCTGATTGCAGTCATTGTGGGCAAATTATGGAGTATCTACCAAGTCAGAATCAGACAAGCATGTAAATTATTTAAATAAAATAATTACTGTTTGAATTTTGTGTTTGTTCGTACTGGGTTTACAGCTGTATAATTGGGATCAAATAGCTAATCCTGTTTATCAGCACTAACACTACCAAATCCACTGTCAGCTAGCTGTGCTTATCTAAAACTATCATAATGATGAGGAATTTGCACTCCCATCTTCTTAGATCTAACTTTCTTCATCTTCAACTCCCTTCAGCTACAATGGTAAAGATTTGCAATACATTTTGTTTCCCAATCTCTCCCTACCATTCTTGTTACATTTTGAACCTTTCATTATTTTCCCCGTACCTTATTTATCTTTCTGTGCATTTATGTGATTCACTTCCCTTACTTAACATTTGCTCATCCTCCCTCTTCTCTTGCACTTCATCACACTTCTGTATAATCACATCCTAACTATGTATCCCTGAATCTAAGATAGGCTTCTCTAGAATATCATTCTAACTTTTCTAATCCCTTTTCTCTTGTTTTCTTACTTCTTATTTGGAAACCTCCTCCATTTTTACACTTGAATATATATGTACATATGTATTCATATGAGCTACATTAACTGTTTCCTATTCTGGTAATGCATTTAGCTCTCCTTCTCCTACAATGTTTACTTGCAAATGTTTGGTATGGCACTGGACAAGTGTATATTTTGGATAGTAAATAACCTTCTCTTTACTGAATGACTTTTTTACATAGTCCACACGTGTGCAAATGACTTTGTATCTCACTAGACTACATGGAGAGACATGATAGAGCTCTTTGAATATGTGTCCAAAGCTGGGTATGAAACTAGCCATGAGAACCATCCTACCTTCACCACTGATGATGCCACAGTACCAGTAAAAAAATGATTGACTTCAACAATTGGCTTAGTTGCTGGTGTCACAACAAGCTGATCCAATATCTGTCAGCCTGGGGAGACATGATTGAGAAACCATAGTTGTTTGTCGGAGTTGGTTTCCAATTGTCACCACTTGGCTTCTGGATACTGGCAAAACACCTTATATATCCCATAGTGCCTTTGTTAGACTGTGCCCAGTTGTTAAACCTGCCGACATAACAAAAGTCACTCATGACTACCTAAAGGTAACTGCTGCTCAATGCTAGGAGTTTTAATAAAAAAATGTACTCCCTGGAGGCACTTCTCACCCTAGGTAATGCAGACATATGTGCAGTCACAGAAATATGGTTCAGAACCATGGAAAGCTCCCCTGCTATCAAAGGGTACAATGCCTTTCATACATTTTGATCTCCCTTGGCTCAGGGTAAAACAAAGAGAGGAGGTGTCTCAGTGTTCATTAAGGTCAAGTACACTGCTAAACTGGTCCAACAACATGACTTGCTCGGACTGCTCTATGCTCAACTAACCATAGATGCAATCCCCTATAATATCCTTGTAAGCTACAGATCCCCTATCACGAGTCTGGAAAACCACACCTCCTACCTAAACCTACTGGAATCTCTTGACATTCAGCCTAACACCATATTTATGGGTGACTTCAACTACCCATCCTTAAACTGGGAGACATATATGACCCATAGTTCACTGGTTCAAAGGTTTTTGGACTTCATCAATGCAAATACCGTGGAGCAACTAGTTAGCTCCCCAACTAGAGGTAAAAATATCCTAGACCTAGAACTCACAAACATCGGTGGATACTGCTCCCTCCCATGCATTATCTCCTCCCTGGTAAGATCTGCCCACAAAATAATCTCCTTTAATATTAAAACTAGTCTACATCTCCTATCAACCTCCAAACTTGTTAAGAACTTTGCTAAGGATAATTACCTCAAACTAAGGGACTTATTAAATTTCTAAGCCCCTCCAAACATGGATGACACTGAGACCTACTTTGAGCTGTACACAAAAGCACTGTAGAATCACATTCATAGCTGCATAGAGGAGGCAGTACCTGTCCAAGTTAAACCTATGGTAACTCACATAAATAAATCACCCTGGTGGACCTCTTGCATAAACAGGCTATTCAACAAAAGGAAAAAAAATCCTCTCCAAAGTGAAGAAGGAACAGACAAAGGCATGCAAAAAGACACACACCTGTCTAACAAACAAATCAGAGAGTTGGTCAAATCTGCCAAAGCAAACTCTGAGGAAAGATAGCCTCCTAGGTGAAAGATAACCATATTTTTTTTAATTATGTTCATAACCTCGGGGGAAACACTCAGCAATCTGCTAAGTTAATAGTGAATAACAACACTTACACCCAGCCTGAAACTTTAGGAAACTTGCTGGTCAACAAGTTCAGTTCAACCCCCTCCCCCCATCACCTCCTACCACACCCAAAGAAATACCAGCAACCATCAACTTACCGGTCATTATGCGGAAACAGGTCCTTACTGTGGTCACTAAAGCCAAAAACACAGCCTCCATGGGACCCAACAACATTCCAGGATGCTTATTATATAGCTTGAAACAGAACCTATCAGGGCCAATAGAAAGCCTCTTTAATCACAGCTTTTGGATGGGCTTTATCCCAGAGGAATGAAGGACTGCAACAGTCATCCCTCTGCACAAATGGGGGGCAGGCATCAACTGACTCAAGGATCTACAGACCCATAAGCTTGACCAGTCTTATCTTATCATGGACTTGATCAGTAATGACACAGGAACTCTCCAAACACCAGACCAGACCCAATTTGGCATTGTCAAAGGGAGGTCTTGCCTGCTAATTCTAGTGGACTTCTTCATGAAAGTCACCAGGGCCATGCATGAGGGTAAAACTGTACACACTACTTATCTAGACCTGGCCAAAGCTTTTGACACAATTTCTCACTCAGGGATCATATATAAACTTACTGAGTTAGGCATAAACCCTTACATTGTCCAATGGATAGCAAACTGGCTCAATGATAGGACACATATTGCCCAGAAAAGTGAATCCACCTCAGATAAGAAACCTGTTACTAACAGTGTCCCACAGAGTTCAGTGTTTGTACCCCTCATATTTGGTATGTAGTTTTCTGAAGTTTGTTGCTGGCTGCAAGCTGAGATTAATCACTGAATTCCCAAATGATGTTGACATTTTACAAACAGGCCTAAAAATGACAAAGGACTGGTGCCAAAACCATGGTCTGAGACTAAATGCTAAACATGCATAATCATACCCTTTGGTAAATCAGATAATCCTGTGAATTATAATATTGATAGCATACCCCTAAAAGTAGACCCAGCGGTGGGGGACCTAGGAACACGGATAGATATTAACCTAAACTGTGATCACCAGATAGCTACGGAAGCAAGGAAATCCTTCTGTGTGGCTCATCTTATAAGTAAAGGCATGGCATCAAGATCAAAGGAAGTCATAGTGCCATTGTGCTCAGTCCTCATCAGGCCCATAATTGAGTACAATACTCCCTTTTGTATGTACCTACCCAGGCACTTTCCCTGAATGGAGTAGCCCCAGAGTTTTCTCACTAAAAAAATACAAACCATAAGACACATGTCTTATGCAGACTGATTAAAGGCCTTTCCCTTTACTCTGTATCATAACATTTATTGAGAAGTGACTTATGCCGAACCTACAAGACATTCTACGATCCAGCCCTGATGAAAATGTTACATATTTTCAAGAAAAAATTATACATGGGTTACATGTTTCATGGACCTGAACCTTATTTGTGACTCTAACAGAACTCGCTGGAGAGACAGATTCATATCCCAAAGTCTACCTTGTTTATGGAATAAACTTCCCATCTTTGTAAAACAAAGCCCGTCCTTCACTCTCTTCAAACATAATTTGGGTAGATGGATGGGGAACTGTAAATTCACTTCTACGGTACTGCCCATGTCCCTTATGGACAGAGGCAGTCTGTAAAATGACTTGGGGCTCCAAAACCCAAAGACCCACTACCCTTATAATGCCCCATCCCATATCTGTGAAATTAAGATATAATACTGATATATCCTGGGTATTATTGACTAGGCTTGTAAAGGCTCTTGTGCCATTAGTCTAGTAATCACCTTTGAACCTATAAAACTATTCTATATTTCTTACAGGTCTTGCCAAGGGTATAAGGATATTAGCTTAGTCCATATATTGACTTTAATTTCCTTCTTTCTTTCTTTCTTCTTTAAATGTTTCATTTACCTTATCGTTCTATTATATGTGCACATTATTTTAGCTATAGTTGCCTTGATTTAATTCTCTTGTAAGCTTTGTCTATTGTAAATTTAAAGCCACACTCTCACAATCAAACTCAACTTATGAACATTACCCATCTAGACCACAATCCACACATACACTGATGAAGGCTTATGCAGCCAAAACTGGTATGTGAATTGTGAACATCAATAAATTATTTGCAGGAAGAAGGAGTGCTGTCTTGTATTGCTAGTTTTTGGTTATTATAAACTGTGGCACTAAAAAAGCTGTGGCAACAGACTAGTAGGTGCAAGGCCCAGCAAAAATAAAGTATTACGACACCAGTTGGTTTGGAGTCACCAGGAAACAGCACATCCTCGACCAATTACAGCAATGCAATCTTCATGCTTCTTTTCATACAATCTTTGTCAGTATTGTCAACTGGCTCACAGCTAGAATGCAGATAATCAAAATCATTTTGCTGCAAAATTCATTCAAGCATTATTAAAAGAAATATAACAATTATGTTATATTTTGCATAACTTTTCTGAAAACGGTCGTCCATAAGTCACGTGATGTATATCTCAAAATGACTGTATCAGGCTGCAAATGTTCTAAATCATGTATACTTATAAATAAGACTTTGAACTCTGTACTGAAATTAGCATTTTTGACGTTGTTAATAATATGCAAATGTATGTAATATTAACAAGTGGGAACTGCCACAGTTGTGTAAGTCCAGATGTGCATACATTAGCTACCTTCTTTTTGTCTCATGTTCATCTTTGCAGAGTGGATGCAATACTAAGAGCTGACCGGCTACTGCAGAGATATAATATCAGTAGCATGCAATCCCTTATGTCCACATAACTAAATCTACAGAAGGAAAAAGCTCTAAATGTGACACAGATGAACAGCAACATCACTGTCGGAGCGTATCTAGATACATAGTTCACCTTGCTGCTAGTAGTATCTCAAACAAATTGGCAATATAACCTATCTCATGTACAAAGGCCCTGCCACATGCATATGCAACAACCAAAGACAAACAGGCCATATATTTATGGATTTCTGCACACTAGCACCAGTAAGTCAAACACAATTCATCTGTCAGGCAAGAATCAGTAGAGCTACTCAGGCTAATTGATTACAGGAAAGAAATCCGTGGCCACAGTAATCCACTGTTGCTTGTTTTATAAGCATTAACAACGGAAATCCATCCCTACTAACCCAAGCACAAATGCAAATAGAATTAGATCATAGGAAATAGACCATATAATTTCAAAATTCTAATTCAGGTTTATTTAGATATTACCCAAAACTGATACAAAAAATAAATAAATATATGCATACAATCACTACAAACAAACATGCATACATGCTTATATATTAGTAAACACTACTGCTGTATGCATAGTAGACATCACATGCCAGATCAAGGAGGTACATTTTAAGTCACCTCTTAAAGCATCTGACACATCCTCAGCCAACCTGGTAAGATGTCCTAAAGGTATAGCCTTTGAAAATTAAAAGTATTCTCTAGCTGTATATTAACTGGTTAAGAACAACTGCATGTCTTGTCATCTGCTAGTAATTATTTATCTTATGATTAGTTACATGATCATATATTTTACATTTGCCAGTAATACAGAAGGGGTTCTGCTTTTCATAAATATAATGTAATGTTGCCTACATATGCACTGTATTTACTATACCGCCATCAAGTTCCATAAGTCATAACCAGGATTGTGGTACTCAACGGCAGCATTCAAAATAACTTGCCCAGTTTTGAATGGTGTACAAAGGTGCATAGTACACCAGTGTGGACTATGTACACCAGTGCTACAGATGGGAAGGGGGGTGCACAGTGCTGTGTAGTATGTCAGTGTTACACAGCATGGCGTGAGCAGCTTAGATATATGATCATAAAACAGCAAGCATAGTACATGCGACAAAAAAGGATATGATTAGAGGAGCAAGGCTCATCCTCTCTATCAAAGTAAACTTATTAATAACAGAAAATAAAATAAAAAATGGAATTAGATCAATTTACTTATACTGTGGTTATAACTCTTCATCTTCATATTGAGTTTTGGAAGGTAATCATACATTTTAATTTATATAGCAAAGTTTGTTACAAAATACCAAAGGAAACACATTCCATATTAGCATAATTATTGTTTTCTTTAACAATTATGTTTGCATTTACAAGAAAAGACATTACTTTATTGAAAACCTATATTTGCTGTGATTTTAACTATTTAAAATGCATTTTTATATGTATCAACAGTGCAGAGTAGTGTACTTCGTTATTTAAACCATTATTTATTTAATAAAGCATATTTCAGAATCAGCCTAGTTTCTGTAACTCAATGTCCTGGTTGTAAATTACCTTTCTTATCTTAGTTGAAGTAACTAGTCTATTAATACATAAATTATCTGTTTTTCTCTCATGGTGTTCAGCGCAATGCTACACAACAATATTGTTCAAATCTTTCTTTTAGTATTAGCAAAATGGAAGATTACAAACATTTATTTGCCTCTTTGACCTATATAACTACCACATAGTCCCTGAAAATGTAAACGTGTATCCTGTAAGTTATGCCATATCTCTTGAATCAGATTCACTATATTTTCACAAATGTTTAACTTTCCAAACAAAAGGCATTTCTCACAGCTATCAAACTGACTATGGGAAGATAAAATCTAGTTAACATGTTCTATAAATTCACTTCTCGTATGAAAAAAAAAACACACTGTGTGCATGTCACAGCGCTATGTGCACATGGGTGTGAAAACTTTTAGCTTCATTAAGCACTTTGTAGAGGAGCGCACCCCCGTGCAACCAAGGTAAACACTGTGGCATGCTAATTACAGCATAAGCAGCTGAACTGCATGCTAATTAAGCAATCTAACACAGTGGCGCTATTCAACTAGCTATAAAGCAACCTTGTAGACTCTGTGCTGGTATTCCCTGCGAATTCCAAAACTTTTGGAATTCAGTCAATGGACAGAATAAAAAGTAAAAGGTGCGAGATTTGTACAGAACTGACTTTAACATGTGACAGCATTAGATACAAGTTGGATGCAACAATAGGAGAGTAACAATAGCAACATAATCCTTTTTTGTGCCATAACAGAAATGCAGCTTTGCTCCCCCAGCCCCAAAATGAATAGTACACTTGTAAGTAATGCAGACAGATAAAAGTGTAAAAGTGTGTGCTAATCAAAATAAATATTTAAAAAAAAACATTAAACAGACTATTCATATTTAAATGTTAGCACATGCAATGTGTATCTGACGAAATGCAGGAATATCATCTAAAAATCAGTATTCCTCTGTGCAGATATATCCCAAAGTAATATGCACTCTTCTGTGTTCATCACATAAACAGTTCAGCTCTCCTTCAGATTCCCTAGCTACGCAGTTGCCGCCTGGTGTAGATTCAGGGCTGTCGGCATGGTAAAGATGCAAATGAGATCTGAACTCATTAGAAATGTTGAAACCCAAAACAATGGATCCATATAGGGATGTAAACATAGTGCTGGCTCTCTCTCAGTGTGTGTTTAATGGGTAGCAATTGTGAATGCTTACATCAGGTGAGTTGTTAGGCTAGACTTACAAAGTGTTACATATATGTCTGTCAAGGTTGGAATTGCAAGTAAACAGTGCACAATTCACAGGTTCTATTAAATTAGCAGCCAACCTCCTCTTTATTTGTGTGCAAAATGTGTTTTCTCTGTCAGTTTTTTATTATTATTTTATTATTTTTTGTCATTGTTAGCATGATGCAGCACTTAGCAGAATCACAGCAACAGAGGAATGGAATGAAAATAATGTTTGGCTGTGCTTATCTTGTTTGCAAGGAGCTGCGCGACAGGCAAAAGGGAGACCTTAGGAATGGCTGCTACAAAAGGGAATGTCATATAACTATTTCAGTGGCAGCATTGCTAAGGTAAGCCAGTTAGTACTGAGTCTGTTGAATACACCTGCTACTTACTGACTCTGTGGCAGCACGTTAATGCAGTTAATGCAGTGATACTTTCCTGTTTGGAAGCAGATGATACTGGGTTCAAATACAACTGAATCTTACACGTTTAAGTACTTTTGTATTACCGTTGCTGTTCTTTGGTGAGTGATGTGTGCCATCATGCAATAATGCATTAAAGAAAAGAAATTAGGAAGATAGGACAGTGGTGAAATGTGGATGCTAAAGTCTGACAGTTAGTGTTGAGTTTCTGGAATACACCTAACTACTTAACTGACTCTGTGGTGGCACATGTTAATGCATTTAATGTAGTGATACATTTATTTTGGGGCCAGATGGTACTGAGTTTGAAGACAAGTGAATCTAACACTTTTAAGTACTTTTGCATTATCATTGCTGCTCATTGGCATGTGATGCACATCATCATGATATAAAGCATTAAAAAAAAAGAAATGGGTAAGATAGGACAGTGGAGAAATGGAAAACAAGCAGGGGGAAGAACAAATGGAAAGCAATACATGAATGTGCAGGAGCAAGGTAGGAAAGAACCACAGCTACTCATTTCTTCAACAGTAAAAACTGATAATATATGCAGAATATTAGCTGAATTTGGACTGTCACCTCCAGAGAGAGGGATGACCACAACACAACACAACCAATTGGACCAAATCAAGTGTGTCAAGTAGACACATCTGAAAAATAGAAAGATATGTATGTGATGATTTTTTTTTTTTTTTTTTTTTGTGGAACAGGTGCCCTTTTTCTGAGAGAGAGAGAGAGAGAGAAAGAGAGGGAGACAGAGAGAGAGGAATATTGGAGAAGTGACATAGGTATGTCTGCGTCTGGTACGTCAGGTGAGTGAGGAAGCAATTGCAGACAGACAAGAAAAACAAGACAAGGCATAGGGATGGTGATGGACACAATATGTCAGTGGACACCATGGATGGTGTGAGGGTGGGTACATCCAGGACCCATGGTCTTCAAGCTGGGTGACAGTGAGAATGAGGGAGAGCAACCCCTCCATCCAGCTTAGATTTGCACCAACAGTGCAGTGCGGAACCCTACCCACCATCCCTGGCAGTTCAGCATGGGTGATAAACTCACCGGCTCTGCCACTGCTCTGGAGGGAACCAATGGGGTATCCTCCAGGGCAGGACTACCTGGAGGGTAGGTAGTGCAAGGGCAGCAGAGCTGGTGCTGCCAGGTTAGCTCCCAGATGTAAAGGGCAATGGTGGGGATGGATGGATCTTTTGCAGCAGGCCTACTCCGCTGTGCTGTGGAGCATTTTGTGATGTGGTACACATTGATGACATAGACACATATTGATGACAGATGATAATATAAAACAAACAAAGAAAAAAAGAGAGATAAGGGTTGGGGTGAGAGAAAAAAAGAGAGAATATTAGTACCTTCATATATAAAGTACAATTCATTAATACAATTATTTGACTCTATTATCTTAACCTTTAGTCTTAAGACTACCACCCCCTAACAGATAACTATTACTTTTAAGACTACCAGCTCTTAACAGATGCATACTATACTACAGGCTGTAGTAAGTGTTCCTTTACATGCACATATATTGCACATATGCATGTTACAGTTATACAGATTGCAGTTTACAGCAGGGCATGTGTGGCACTAGTATAGAGCTTTTGCTTTAAACCTTTAAGATACACATAATTGAAGAAATTACAGTGTTATATTGTCTGAAAGTGTGGTATTTGAAACCACTACCTCTGACTAAAGTCTTATATTGTACTCTTGGTTTGTTCTACAGACAAATGCATGCATACTTGATTTTACAGTTGCGATATGCATGTTCAATTTGATATAGCTGTATAAAATACCCAACAAGCTATCTTTAACTTTTAATGCTACAATAACACTATTCTTCTGCTGCATACATACCACATGCCTCCCTCATCCTCACCAATTTTGCGCCATGAGTCCTAACATTGCATTACCTTTCCATGGCAGCTGTGGAAAAAAACAGAACAGAACCAAATACCATTATGAATACTAGTCTTCCCTATATTCAGTTTTAAAGCCTTAAAAGTACTCTCTGTACTTGATACTTACACAGGTGTGGGATGTCCACAGTCCTAAATTCCTGGATCCAAGCATTGAGGGTACCCCTCTTCCTCCTCCAGAGGTCATTGTAGTGATGTCTACATTGGTCACCTGTGCAGGGGATACTGGTGGCACTGGTTACAGCCTGGACCAAACTATCCCACACCTCTGACTTATACTGGGACGCAGAATAGTCCCCCTGTAGCAAACTGGCACTGTGGTGTTTCACTAGGAGCCCAACAAAAATCTTTGACTTCTGGGCACCACATCTCTGAGCCCTAAATGTCACACCCTCTCCATGAATACCTGCCATGTCTCTCATGGATCAAGAGCAATGGAGAATTATGGTTTTCCAAAAATTCCAGTAATAGCATTTACCGGGAGTGTGCACACTGTTTGAAAATGGTGTGCACTGCTTACCATCATGCAAACTTGGTGTGTAATGGTAAGCAGTGCTCAACAATGACAAGCAATGCAACTTCAAGATTATTTGCTGTACAAGTAGTTGTGTATGTGTGTTTGACAAATGCGATGGCCATGGCAGTCCAGAGAGCAGAAATATACTTACAGGAATATAGTATATACAGTATATGCACATACATTTGATAATAAATGTGATAATGCATAGAGAACTAAATAAATAACTGACACATTATTAGTGTTTCAGCTCTCATACATATAATTAATACCATGTACACTATGTCAAGTGTTATAAGAGAGAGTGACTATAATGGAAAGAGGAACAACAGTAAAAGTGTATGAAATATGTTGTAACTGAACCTAGGACCATGTGTATGACAGTCTTACACTAACACATGTTGCCAGAAGAAATTGAAATAACAGCTGTTCATATTTCAGTTCATTGCTATAAACTACAATGTCACAACAGTGAAAAAAAAAATTGCACATGCTGTAGTAGAACCAAGGACCAACTGTACTCCATCCATACAATTATATCTTCTTCCACAGGCAATAGCATTGATCGAATGTATTTTGTTTCTATTTTTTGGGTGTGTACTTTCTGGGTGGTCAACTTATCTAGTTTTCACACTACTGTGTTTTGTGAAAATGAGATAAGCACAGCCAATCCTGACATTCTTTTTCTCCGATTCTGGTATTTGCACTAAGGACCACATTGTGCAAACAATGGCCAAAAATAATAATAATAAAAAAGGGAGAAAAAGTTGAAATATGGAAAAGCAACCTATGACATACACAGTAGAAAATGTTAGTACACATGATATATTGCTGTATAGGTCTGGATTTCAACTCTTACTCCAATGCACCTTCAGAAAAAAAGGTGGGTTCCTTATCTCTATTTCTTACATAAACAGCTTTGCAGCAAAGAACTGAAGTCATTCTTCACACAACCATCTGCAACAGAATGTACACTGATATCAAACCACAAACTGATATTTGTACATTTATTATATTTATTATAGTTGGATGTAGTGCACTTAGTGGTCACCCAACCTGTTATGATTACTGCTTGCAAATATATGGCTCTGTCTTACTTTTCTGTGTTTCTTGGTCATTTATCAGTTATCTGACCAGTACTCTGACACATGAAGTGTGTAACTCATTCTATATCATTGACCTTAAAATGTGTGAGGATATTAAATGGGAATAATATGATATGCAGTTGCCAACAACTGAAGGGCAGGTTGGATTGCACAAACAAGCATAGCATGCTGTTTTGGTGGGGGGCAAAAGTAAGTTACTTTTATGGCACATACAAGGGTACACTGTTCTTTTCAGGGGGAAACAAAGCTGAATAACTTTTATGGCACAAACAAGTATAAAGTGTCCTTTTGCAGCAAGCAAAAGTGAGTTACTGTTATGTCACAAACAAGAACGGACTGTTATTTTTGGAGCTGCAAAGGTAGCTTAGTGCTATGGCACAAACAAGGATACTTTTGCCTTGTTACTCCCATTGTTTTGCATCCTGCCTGTTGTTTGATGTGTGGGTTGTGAAGTCAGAAACCACAGTGTGTACCATTACTTTCTAACGTCTCTCTTTAATGATTTTTCAGTACAAATGCGTGTTGCTTAACTGAGGGCATGCAATGATTATCAGTACTTTTGAGAGGTAAGACTGTGAAATCTTTGATACCTGAGGCCTGTACTTACCAATGGACACATATAAGTCAAATAAGTCTCTGGAGTCACATGTTAAGGTAATTTCTGTATACATCTCCCACATTTTGCTTGCTTACTGTACCAATTGATGAAATACAAGGATATGTCATAATATTATTGAACAATACACTCCAGGTTCAGAACTTACCTTGTAAATGCAACAGTTAACACCATGCTAGTTCAGGGCTGACTCTGTCTGAAGAAAGCAGTACACAGCCAGCACATGAGGAGCTAAAGGTTGTGGGAGATACCTGACATCAATGTTTTATATTTTTATATATATATATATATATATATGAGAGGAAGTTTTTAGGCCCCCTAGATGGTGAGCGAGTATGCCATTTTTCTATTAGCCAATGCAAAGTCATACTGAGCGTGCCCATGTCTGCCTCAGCAACTGATGATTCCCTCTATGACTCCTCATCTGCCTGTAGCTGTGGTGCCCTTGGCTTTGGTGGTGGGATGTGTGCCCCTTCCCCTTGCTGATCCTTTTGCAGCTGTTTCTTCAGGATTATGTTGTCTAGCATGGCATATACTGTGAATATTTTTGTACATGTCTGTAGATTGTACTGCAGGTCTCCCACAGATATATCTAGGCACTGAAACAATGACTTCAGCAGCCAGTGAACTGCTCATTGTACCTTTGACTTTTATTGGCCTTGGAAAATTAGACAGTTGATAGCATCAACACTGCATAACTGTATAGTGAATGCTCATACACTGCAATGTGTATCATTACTTTCTAACTTCTCTCTGTAATGGCCTCCACACAACACCCTTTGCAAGTGATGCCACATCCCTGTTTTCTATCTTTTGGATTTAGGGATACAAGAACTGAGTCTGATGTTCAGGGTGTGTAGCTAACTTAGTGCTTAGTATATCTGTTTTTGTGTAGTTGAACTGCTCATTGTACCTCTGACTAATCTTGACCTTGGAAAGTTAGACAGTTGATACCATCAAAATTTCACAACTGTATAGTGAATGTTCTTGCAAGGGTTGTGAAGGTCAAAAACTGCAATGTGTATCATTACTTTCTAACTTCTGTCTTTAATGATTTTCCAGGACAAATGTATGGTGCACATCATAAGTCACTACATCATATTCAGAGCTCAGGATTGCATGACAACACTGTAGTCAAACCCCATAAGAACAGTAATACAGTATAATGCTCTCTTTTGCATGTACCTCAGCATAACCATGCAGCAGCTGGATAGACCACAGGCCTTTCTCAGCAAGATAACACAGGGCCAAGAAACCATACCATGATGTATGTGCATAGATTAAAATCCATGTCACTGTAATCTGTCTTATATAGGATGAGGTGACATCTGCCTGGCCTCTAGGCCAGTGTCTGACCATGCCCTGGTGGGATGACTGCATATCCAAACATCTGATATAGCTGATGACATCAGCAGTGTCTGTTGAGAATATGGTAATAGTGTCCCATATGCTGTGGTAAAAGGCTCTCTGTAATGTCAAGCAAGAGCATACACCCCCCCCACACACACACAGTTAACTGAATTGAGAATAAAACCCTTACACCTCTAAGTGCACAGACTACATAACACAAGTACAAGAACAGGCAGTGACAAATGTAGTGCCACAGGGTTCTGTCCTGGGACCTCTTCTGTTTGGTATCTACTTCTCTGAAGTACAGGCTAACACAGAAGGCCTCTGGCTGATGAAGTTCGCAGATGACTGCAAACTAGGAGCCATAGTCAAGTCCCCAAATGATGTGGGCATCCTACAGAAGGGCCTCACTGAGACAGATGTCTGGTGTCAGAGCCATGGCCTCAAGCTCAATGCCAAAAAGTGCAGTGTCATCCCCTTTGGTAAAAACTCTGTACCGTGAACTACCACATAGGCAGCAATCTACTTAACACTGAATGCGTGATAAGAGACCTTGGGACCTAGGTGGACAGTAGTCTCTCCTTTGATAGTCACATCGCCACAGTTGTCAGGAAGTCCTTCTACGTGGCACACCTCATCATAAAAGGGTTCTCATCCAGGAAAAAAGAGATCATTGTTCCCCTCTACTCGTCACTCATTAGACCCATTATAGAGTACAACGCCCCTTTTGGAATGTACCTCACAAGACATCTGCAGCAGCTGGAAAGGCCACAGAAGTACCTCACAAAGAGGATTACTGGCCTCAAACAAATGCCCTACACTGACCACCTCAAAAAACTCCAGCTTTACTCCGTAGCATATCGCCTACTCTGAGGTGATCTCTGACTAACATATAAAGCTATGTCAAAGCCAGAGCTGTTGGACATGCTACATCAAAAGAAATCCCAATCCCTCCAAGCTACACACTCTAGGGACCTAAACCTTGTCACCACAATAAACAGGACATGCTGGAGGGATAGATTCCTGTCCCAGAGACTTCCTATACTCTGGAACAAGCTACCCATCTATGTCAAGCAAAGTTCTTCATTAGCACTCTTCAAGAAAAATCTTGATGAGTGGATGGGAAATATAAAATACACCCCAGGGATCACTTCTGTGTCTCTGCTGGACAGTGGCACAGGAAAATAACTTTCTTGGGTGGCATAAGCTATGGTACCTTGCTGGCTAGGCTTACGTAGGCCCTTGGGCTGATAGCCTAGTACCAACCTATGAACCTATGAACAATACTTAAGACAAGCACCACAGCACAGGTCTGATTTTTGCCAGACTGCAGTTGAACTTATAGTACAGGACATTATCCGACCATGTGTGAAACACATACCTCTGAATTGTACAGATTTTCACAGAATGTCCAGACCTTTGACTCATATTTTTGGTCTGTTTCTCATAAAATTGTGGTTTTCTGGCAAATCATTGAGGGTTAAAGTCAGAAAATAATGACAGATGTTTGAGTTTCAGACTTCATACCCTTCAGAAAATTCATGCTAATGCAAAACCTGTTACTCTATCAGTTCTTTAGGTTTGTAAGAGCAATATTTAAAAAGTGTCACTATTTTTGGGCCTTTGTTCTCCCGTTACTGAAGGCTTTGTCCAGATTTCTTGCTTTAAGAGGTTGAAAGGTGTGGTGAGACAAGATGTTGGCAGGCCTGCATAGGTTCATAGTTTCATAGGTTCATACAAGGCTACTACCATAATGGGCCTAGGTTCATAGAAGGTTACTAAGCTAATGGCCCTAAGGCCTTTTCAAGCCTAGTGAAATTGTACCATTGCTTCCTTATAGACCAAGATATGTAGTCCATATTTGTGAATCCATGATCAGCACTGGTTGCACCCATCTAAGAGTGACATGGGTGAAACTCCCAGGGTAAATTTATGATTTCCCATCCAGTTGTTCAAGTTACGCTTAAGTAGGTCATTGGAGCTCAGTTTCACATGAATTGGTAGTTTGCTCCATAGCAGTGCTAATCTCTGGGAGACATATCTATCTCTCCAGCATGATGTCCTGTTGATGTTGCAGTCTAGGTAGGTTAAAGTCCCTACAGCAAATGAGTCTTGTCCCATTTGATTTGAAGATGTACAGCATTTCCATTAAGGCAGGGTTCAAGAGTGCTCTGTAGGTCATGCACAAGTTGCCTCTCAGCAGTCTATACTATACAGAGTACAGTGACAGGGCCTTCAGTCTGTCCATGTAGGTCATGTGTTGAAGTCCTTGGATTTTCTTGGTGAGAAACTTCTTCTCTTCAGGTGAGAAACCTCTTCTCTTCAGCTGCTGCAGGAGTTTGGTAAGGTACATGCAAAAGGCAGCTTTTGTTCTCTATTATTGGTCTGATGGGGGACGAAAACATTGGATTGATAACATTATTAGTCTTGGATGCTATGCCTTACTTATGAAGTGTGCAACATAAACACCCTTCCTTACCACTGTGGATGCATGATGATCAAAGTTAGCGTAGCTATCAGCATGCATTTCCAAATCGCTCACCATTGGTTTGGAACTTTGGGGGGTATTATTAATAGTGCAATTTGCAGGGACCTGTCCTTTGCCAAAAGGTATAATAGTGAATTTTTGGGGTTAAGTTTAAGTTTGTGGCTTTGGCAACAATCATTTAGGTATGTAAGCCCATTTTGTAGTATGCTGACATAGTTTGGGGATTCAGTGATTGCACACAGTTTGCAGTTGTCAGTGAACCCAGTGAGCCACAGACCATCTGTTATCACCTTAATTTCTGAGAAATAGATTCCAAACAGTAGGAGGCTCAGCACAGACCCTTGTGGAACACCACTGGTAACAGGTCTGCTGATGGAGGTGATATCCCCAGTTATGACTGTATGCATTTTTGGTGAGACAGTTGGCTGCCCATCTAATGACTTATGGGTTAATACCTAGTCAGGTGAGTTTCACAATGATGCTTTAATGGGGATTGCGTCAAAACTTTTTGTCAAGTCCAGATAGGCAGTATGTATTGATTTGCCTTCATCCAGGGCTTTGCTGACACTCTTGAAGAATTCCACTAGGCTTAACAGGCATGATCTGCCCTTAACAAAGCCAAACTGGGTTGGTCAAGAGTTTGAAGGTCACCAATGTCCTTGCTGATAAGGTCTAAGATGATTCTCTCCATGGCCTTACAGACAAGGCTGGTGAGGCTTATGGGTCTATAATTTCCCAGGTTGGTTGAGGGGCCCCTCTTCTGTGCAAGGGGATTATGGTTGCTGCTTTCCACTCTGCCAGGACAAAGCCAGTACTTAGACTGTGGTTGAAGACAGTACACGGTGGTTCTGCTAACTCTTGCTTTACACTGTTTAGTAAGCAGTCTGGGATGTTATTCCATCCCAGAGAGGCTGTGTTTTTGGCCTTGGCAAGTGTGGTTATGACCTGTTCTTTGGAGATAGTAAGTAGAGAACTGGTGACAGTTATGCTTTGGGGTATGATTGCTGGAGACAGGGGTGTGAAATGTATGCCATACCTGCCTGCTAGCAGGTTGGCAATGTCCTCAAATTCAGTATGACTGGTACCATCCACTATGAATTAAGTGCAAAGCTCATCCTTCCCTTTTACATTACAGATATAGCTAAAGAATGCCTTATGATCATCCTTAGCTATGGATGCTAATTTAGTTTCTTACCTCATTCACTCCAGTGGAGCTCAGGAAGTTTGCACTGTAACTTCCAATGGGTGGAGCCTAAGCCTTTTGACAGTCAAATTATGTCTTCATGTTTCAAACAAATGTTCATGTTTGTGGGATTATACGGCTTACTAAAGAAGTGTAAATGGAAACTAAAATTTAATGTAAACGTAAGTGTAAAACTCCTCAGCAGAAACTTTTTTTTTACAGTGGTAGTAATCTTTAGGTTCTGGATCTTTCTTAACCCAAATTTTGTAAGTCACAGTAAACACAGTAACTTATGCTTTGTAATATTTTGTAAACAACTTGCAATATCTCTGAAACCACTTAAGTTGCATGCATACTGCCAGCAGCATTTTATTCATGTAGCTGAGAGCTTTCATATGAGGTTGAGTTCTGTCTGTTACTTGGTTGTTGAGATATTTAGAAAAATGTGACAATTATATCTATTAATATCATAAAAACAGTAGTTAATATCTTTTTACCTGCACTAGACAGAGGTCAAATATTAATGCAGTTGAGTTTTTGTGTAAGGTTTAAGATGAAAACTTTTAAAACCTTGTACATAGTATGGTTTTGAAAATGATTGTAAATATGAACAAGCAGCATTTGACACTTAGAGGCATCAGTAAGTGTTAACTGCTGATGCACCTGGAGGCGTCACTCGGATGTAAAGAGTTGCTTTAGAGGACTTTACAAGATGTCTCATTTGCTTATTCAAGCTATGGAAGATTTTCTTCTGCTGAGACTGTTCCCTCTAATTCAAAGACATCAGTTTCTTTCTCTTGTTGTATAATCTATTCATGCTATATGTCCACCAGGGCAGCGGGGGGTTTCATGAGAAAATTTTGATTCGTTGAGGTACGGCTAAATCTGTACACTTGTAAAGGTGTGTATACAGGGCATTTGTGTAAATCTCTGTATAGGAATCTTTACTATCACTGGTGGCAGGAGGTTTGAAACTATTTATGCCATCTCTTAGAAGGCTATAGTTTGCTTTGGAGAAACTTTTCAACCTGTTGGATCCTGAGGGAGGGTCAGGTACGATTGTTAAACTTAACATGACTGATTTATGGTCAGATCTTACCAGGGAGCATCTCACATATGGGGTGGTGCAGCAATCTCCCATGTTATTGAGTACTAGGTCAAGGACATTCCAGCCCCTTGTGGAGGTGTGGAAGGACTGTTCCAGAGCATTTATGTTTACAAAGTGCAGCAGCCTTAAGGCAAATGTGTTTGAGCTCATATATGTATCCCAATCAATGGAAGGATAGTTAATGTCACCCATGCCTAGGGTGTTTGGCTACATTATGCATGACACAAGTAGGTCCAGGAAGGCACTGTGTGGTTTTCAAGGTTCGTGTTGGTAGATCTGTAGCTAACAATGACGTGGAGGAGGGTCTTTCCTCTAGCTAATTGGACTCGGATAACTCTAGCGATCATACTGCTTATCCAGTCATGAGGTGTATTTGTCTTTTATGAAGATGGCTACACCTCCTCCTTTTGTTCTTTCATGTTCATTTTGTGGCCTGAATATGTGGAAGGCATTCTTGCTTGTCATAGTTGGAGAATTCTCTGTGTCCCTAAACCATGTGTCTTTCTGACTGCACAAGCATCAACTTCTTCCCAAGTAAGTAGTGCCTCCACTGAGTGTAGTTTATGATTTATATTCCTAGCATTAAGCAGAATAAGCCTGAGTTTGTCTTTTGAGGATATTTTTACATCAGGCATTTTGGTTTATGACATTGCCTAGTATAAAAAGCCACTATGGGGGACACAAGTACCTTGGCCAGTAACCAAACGGCAAGAGTTGATAGATGAGGGTCATCCCTGGCAAAGAACATGGTCTGTCGACCATATCATCCCAGGCTGAGAAATACTGGATCCCCTGTGGACTAACACCAGTAGCTAAGTCAATTGTTGAAGGCAATAATTCTTTTGTTTGTATTGAAGCATTATCCTGGGTGAAGGTAAAATTCTGCTTAGGGCTATGGTCATACCTGCCTGGGAAACATAATATGAGAGATCTGGCATATCTCTTTTCATATAGTAGGTGGTATAGGAGGTATTTCTCAATTAATTTACCCCAACATGGAGTACGACAGAGGTGTAACTGTGCTTGTTGTTGAGAAACTTGAGTGCATGCATGACTTTGCGGATCCCGACACCTGACAGGCAGCTGTTCATGACTTTCTATATTACAACCTGGTGAGGGGAAACATATGTGAGCCTCACTATGGATTCACCTATTACCAAGACATTGGCTTTCAAGTGTTTTGCCTTAAGGGCTTAATGGGTGACACACTGATATGTTTGTTTTTATGTGTAGTGGGTTCCATTGGGACTGTAATGTGTGCAGAAGGTTTGCATTTGCAAGGTCTGTGCTCTTTTGGTAAACTTCTAATGAGTACCTCTGCATATGTGGGGTTATGTGTTGTGCACTTGGCTTGTTGAGTAGGTGAAGTATGTGTGCTGACAATTGATATCTGGTTTACTGTTACCTGACAGAGAGAGCATTTATTCTAGATTCATTACATAGTCGCACATCTCTCATATTGTATTTGTAAGCATTAGGGATACATGGTTGTCAGTGTACATGAGGCAATAGAAGCCTAATTGTGAAAAAACACAAGTACCCTTATTAAGCATATTTAAATGGTCATTCTTAGAGTGATTTTGTGTGCAGCAACAACTGGACTTCTCGATGAGGGACATAAGTGCCACCTCTGAGGTGACTTCACAATCAGCCAACCAGTAGTAAAGGTTGCGCATGAACAGTGTCATTGTGGAGCATTGCTTCACAAGCAATGGGACCCTATTACAGGGGAGTGTGTGTTGCTTGTGGAATATATGTCTCTGCAAAGCATGTTTTGTTTATGTCACAGGCAAGGTTGAGAACCCCGATCCAAGTTATTCCTGTCCCATTTGATTTGCAGATGTCTAGCATTTCCAGTAGGGCAGGGTATGAGACTTCTATGTAGGTCAGGCATAGGTCATGTCTCAGCAGCTTGCAGGATACTGAGTATAGTGACAGGTTTTGTAGTCTTTCCTTGTATGTGATACTTGCAGGACCTGCATCGTCCCAGTGACAAATCTCTTTTTTTTCTCGAATTGCTGAAATTGTCTGGTGAAGTACAGACAGAAGGGAGCCTTGTACTCAATTATTGGTATGATAAGGGTAGAGTACAACAGAGCTATGACCTCCCTGCTCTTGTATGTGATATCCATATGTATGAGGGCACAATGCAGAATGTGTATCTCAACACTATGGACACATAGTGATGAAAGTGTAGATTGCTATGAACTTGTGTTCACAAGTATCACAACACTGTGTGAGCTGAGAGGGGTGCTATATATATCATAATTAGCAGGGGTACTTCACTGTAAAAGGGGATAATGAGGCATCATTTGCTGTAAGGTTCTGTCCGTGAGTTTGGTACCAGTCATTCTCTCTCTCAGCCCCTTCTGTAATGTGCTATCATCTTTGTGTGAATCTATAATCTATGTGAGTGCATCCAATTAACAGCCATCTGCAAACGTGGTAAACCACAGGCCATCTACAATTGACTACACTTCAGGAAGTATTTTTCACACATTTGAAGGTGCAGCACACATCCTTGTAGTATTTTACTGGTAAGTGGCTAGTGGAGGGTGCAGTCCCAAACTTTGACAGTGTATGTTTTGTTGCTGAGCCAGTTGGCTATCCAGCTAGTATTGTATGGCTTAGTTCCCAGATGGGGAATTTTCACTATGAGACATGAATGTGGGATATTGTCAAAGCCTAGGATAACAGAACATAGGCGGTATGTCCTGTTATCTGTCATCCATGTTTTCGGGGTCAGTATCAAAGAAGCCCACTGGGTTCAATAGGCAAGATCTATCCTTGACAAACACAACACAGGGTGACTCAAGTGTGTTGAAGGTCACCTATATCCCTGTGGATAAGGTCCATGCTGACCCCTCCCCTAGGCTTGCAGATAAGGCTTGTTAGGCTTGTGGGCCAATACTTGTAGTTCTGCATGTTACCAGATTGATGTGCATTGCATATGACACAACATTTGATATTACTTTCTGCAGTGTAATTGAAATATGTGTGGAAAAAGTACTGAGACAACAAGGTTGCAGGTTTGGTTCATAGGTTCATAGGTTCATAGGTTAATAGCGTTGGTAGTAGGCTATCGGCCCTAGGGCCTATACAAGCCTAGCCATAACAATGCCCTGTCTATTTCTTCCCACAGTATTTAATTCCCTGGACCCCTGTCTACCAGGGCAACTGAGGTGATCCCCGGGGTGAATTTCCTATCTCCCAGGATGCAAACTGTGTACACATGTGAGACCTGTTTGCACACTGTTTAGCAGTGCAAAAACACAAGCCACATTGCTAAAGTCAGACATTTGGTACTGAGTCTATGAAAAACACCTGCTACTTAACTGAGTCTGTGCCAGCAGGTGCTAATGCAATGGTATGTTCCTTTTTGGTGTCATATGGTACTGGGTCTGAATCCTTCTCCCCTCTCTTTTTTTTTTCCAGTGTTTGTTTGCTGCGACGCTTAGTGCAAACAGGGTAAATGGATAAAATAAATCTCAGGTTTGGCTGTGTTTATTTGTCATGTTAGGCATAATTGTGGGTATATTGTGTACAATATTCCAGTATATGTCTGCTCTCTAGACTGCCATAACCTTCACATTTGTCAAACACACATACACAACTGCCTGTATATCAAATAACCTTGAAATTGCATTGCTTGCCACAGTTGAGCACTGCTTACCATTGCACACTGTGTTTGTGTGATGGTAAGTGGTGCACAACATTTTCAAACAGTATGCACACTCCAAGTAAACATGATAACTGGAACTGCTGGGAAGCCATCATTCTCCTTTGCTCTTGATCTGTGATAGACATGGCAGGTGTTCATGGAGATGGTGTGAGATTTAGGGCTCAAAGATGGGATGTTCAGGAGTCCAAGATTTTTGTTGGATTCCTAGTGAAACACCACTGTGCCAGGTTGCTACAGGGGGACTATTCTAGGTCCCAGTATAAGTCAGAGGCTTGGGATAGTTTGGCCCAGGCTTTAACCAGTACCAGCGGTATCCTCCTCCACTGGTGATCAATACAATGACATCTGGAGAAGGTAGAGTGGTACCCTCAATGCTTGGATTGAGGAATTTATGATGGAGGACATCCTATAGATGTGTAAGTATCAACTACAGCGAGTAATTGTAAGGCTTAAAAGCTGAATATAGGCAAGACTGGTATTCTTAATGGTATTCTGTCCTGTTATATTTTTCAAGAAATACAAATGAAAAATAAAATGAAAATATACAAAGGAGCGCAAAGCACTGGAACAAAAACAAAAACAATGCAAGAAGAAGGTAATGATTTTTTAATGAAGCTTCCTGGTACCTCGGGCCATGGCCTTCAAGGGAATGAATTGTAACAACATGAAACTCTACAACAGCAATGCAGGTTGTAAATTGTTTTGTTACAATATTTAAAGTAAACGGGGAATCATTGAAAATTAATCTTGTGGAAATGTGTTCAAATGTCTAAATGTTTTGAAGTGGATGTGTCAATTATTCATTAAGCATTTAATTTATTGTAATTGGATAATCAATTAGGATGGTTTAAAAGTAGAGTTTCATGTTGTTACAATTCATTCCCTTGAAGGCCATGGGCCGAGGTACCAGGAAGCTTCATTAAAACGTCATTGCCTTCCTCCGGTGTGTTTTTTTTTTGTTGTTTGTTTTTGTTCCAGTGTTTTGCACTCTTTTGTATATTTCTGTTCTATTTTTCCACAGCTGCCATGGAATGGGAGTGCAATGTTAGGACCATGCTGCAAGGTTGATGAGGATGAGAGAGGCATGTGGTGTGTATGCAGCAGAAGAGTAGTGTAATTGCAACATTAAAAGTTAAAGATAGCTTGTTTGATATTTTATAGAGTTGCATCAAATTGAGCGTGCATATCTCAAATGTAAAAGCAAGAATGCATGCATTAGACTGTAGCACAACCCAAGAGTACAATATTACACCTTAGTCAGAGGTGGTGGGTTCAAATGCCACACTTCACAAGTATACAGTATTGTTAATTCTTCAATTATGTGTAACTTAAATGTTTAAAGTAAAAGCTCTATAAAAGTGGCACACATGCCCTGCTGTAAACTTTTTTCTGTATAATTGGAACATGCATATGTGTAATATATGCACATGTAAAGGAGTACTTGCTGCAATCTGCAGTGTAGTGTGTATCTGTTAGAGCTGATCATCTTAAAAGTAATAGTTATCTGTTAGGGGGTGGTAGTGTTAAGGGTAAAGGTTAAGATAATAGAGTCAAATAATTATATTAATGCACTGTATGTTACATATGAAGGTAGCAGTCTTATCTGTTTTTTTCTCTCACCCCAACCCTTATCTCTCTCTTTTTGTGTTGTTGTTTTATATTATTATCTATCTTGAAAATGTATCCATGTCATCCATGTATATCACATCACAAAATGCTCTACAGCACAGTGAGGTAGGCCTGCCTCACAGGATCTCCCTGCCCTCACTCCACCAGCCCCGGCACCATTGCCCATCACATCTGGGAGCCAACCTGGCAGCACCACCTCTGCTGCCCCAGCACTACCTGCCCCCTCTGTTAGTCTGGCCCAGAGGATAGTCCAGTGATTCCCTCCAGGAGCAATGGCAGAGGTGTTGAGTTTATCACCGCTGTTGAACTGCCAGGGATGGTGTGTAGGGTTCTGCACCACATTGTTGGTGCATGCTTATGTCAGATGAAGAGGCTGCTCTGCCTCATTTTAAGTAAGACCAGGTGGAGGACTAGTAGACGTCGAGCACTACAGCCAGTAACAGAGTGCAATGGCAGTGATAACAGTGCAGTGGGTGAGGACTTGATTCTCACTGTCACCCAGCTTGATGACCATGGGTCCTGGATGTCCCCACCCTCTCCTCATCCATGATGACCACTGACCTCTTGTGTCCATCACCATTCCTGTTTCTTTTCTTGTTTGTTTAGTTTGCTGCAATTGCTTCTTCACCTACCCATCTTACGAGACCCAGACATGCCTATGTCCCTTCTCCAACATTCCTCTCTCCCTCAGAAAAAGAAAAATCGTTTCATACATAGATCTCCATTTTGAACACACATATTCTTGACACAGTTGAATCTATCCAATTGGCTATACAACATGATTGTGTTGTGGTCACCCCTCTTTCTGGAGGTGACAGTCCAAACTTAGCTAATATTCTGCATATAATCAGTTTTACTGTTGAAGCTATAGTTCTTTCCTATCTCCATCCTGCACATTCCTGTATTGCTTTCCATTTGTTCTTCCCCCTGTTTGCCCCCCATTTCACCACTGTCCTATCTTCCTCATTTCTTTTCTTTAATGCATTATTGCTTGATGTTACGCATTGCAAACCAATGTGCAGCAAAGGTAATACAAAAGTACTTAACAGTATTAGATTCAGTTGTATTCAAACTCAGTTCCAATCTGGCCCTAAAAAAGGTATCAGTGCATTAACTGCATTAACTTATGGCACCACAGAGTCATTTATGTAGGAGATGTATTCCGGAGACTCAATATTAATTGTCAGACTTTAGCATCCCCATTTCACCGCTGTCCTATCTTCCCTTTTGTTTTCCTTAATGCACTTTTGCATGATGGTGCTCAGTAACACACACAGCAACAGTAATACAAAAGTACTTAAAAGTGTTAGACTCAGTTGTGTTTTAACCCAGTACCACCTGACACCAAAAAGGAATGTATCACTGCATTCATTAACACATGCTGCCACTGAGGCAGTTATGTAGCAAGTGTATTCCAGAGACTCAATACTAACTGTCAGACTTTATCAATGCGGCTCACATTTACACAATGCCTAGCAGTGTGCAAACATGGGTATCTCAAATGCGTATACCCTTTGCTAACCTCCCCCCCATAGTTGCATGTTGCACTATGGAAATACATATATTATGCTGTATTAATGCTTACTGTCCATTTATTTATTTTATTTATTTATTTTTATTTTACATTTGTTGACCGGGCTAGTCTAACTGGATATATGCCCATTTTCAGTAGAGCCCCGGGGATATAAGCTCCAAAACAGGGGTGTAGCCATGATTTTCAAATTTGTCCTCATATCTCCCAGACTGCTGCCCCCTCAACAAGCCACACCCACATTAACACTGCTGACCAAGCCACGCCCCTTCACACTGCTGATCTCTGAACAGATCACTGGCAAGTCTATGCCCGGGTAGCACTTACTTACATGAAGAAGCAGCATGAACATTTCATTCCAAAGGTACTTCCTTAAGTCAAAAAACAAAATACCTTTCTATTTACACTAGGGTAGATCAATCAGTTTGCCCCCCCCAGATTACTCTTCTTCCCCTTGCAGCTCCTAACCCTTGTAGTGGCTCATTAGAGCTCCAGTAGTGCTGCTGACTAAAGGACTGTCAGGCTCTAGGCAACACATGCTCCACAGTGTTGTGGTCTGTAGGTACAACGTATAATGCTCTCTCTAGGTAACACCCAAGCTACGAGCCACAACTACCTACCTTCCACCTAAATGGTCACATGGCAATGGCTATTCACCCCTATGGCCTACACTCATACTAAGCCTTTTGGAATAGTAAACCTTACATTCTTCCCCTCAATACTTCTTAGGAGATACCCTCGACCATAAATCTTCTGGCTATCATTAGCAAACAAGTCTTCAATGCACTCTCCAAGGCAAAGAATACTACCTCAATGGGCCCTGATAATATCCTGGGACACCTCTTGGAAAGCATGAAATATGAGCTATCAAACGCTCCAAAACAAGAAGTTATGTACTCACCATAACGTTCGATGTATGTAGTCCATCTCGCCTCACATTCTTACCCGTGGGTTCGGAGCCGAATATCAGCTCCGACTCGGCCAAACATTTCTAGCTTAAAGTCTTCTATTGGCTGGGCTAAGCAGGTATCCCATGCTGCACTGCTCCATATCCCCAGATCTAGATTGCTGCGAACACTCATTCACACCCAAGCATAACAGCATCCAGGTAAAGAAGAATAAGTTAAAGTGAAGGGAACTCTGTAAATCAGACCTAACCTCCAGATCCTCCAGGAAGGGGGAAGGTGGGAGGGTAAGTAAGAATGTGAGGCGAGATGGACTACATACATTGAACATTATGGTGAGTACATAACTTCTTGATGTTATGCAGTCCAATCTCGCCTACATTCTTACCCGTGGGACAGCGTCCCTAGCATCTACATCCTGGGAGGCAAGATACTCCTGAGTACTGTGGAACCAAAGGAAGGCCTGCCCCAAGATACCATGTCCGACTTGTAATGAGTAACAAATGTGTGAGGAGAAGCCCAAGTAGCTGCCACACAAATATCATCCATAGACAATCTGGCTTGATAGGCTGTAGATGTAGATACAGCTCAAGTAGAGTAAGCCTTGACCGGAAACGGTAGGTCTTTACCTCCTGCGGAATAAGTAAAAAGAGATGCAACTGGAAATCCATCTGGATAGGGTGATTTTGGAGACAGGGGACCCAATTTTGTTTTCCGAAAAGGAGACAAATAGTTGATCAGATTTTCGGAGATCTTTGGTTCGGTGCAGATAGAAACGTAACAGTCTGTGTACATCCCATTGATGAAATTTAAATTCTGCCTTGTTTGAAAAGTGGGGAAAAACCACTGCAACTCAATAGATTGATTAAGATTAGATATGGACGCCACTTTAGGAAGAAAGGAAGGGTTTGGTCTAAGAGAAACCCTGTCCTTATGAAAGATCAAGTATGGAGGTTTGATAGAAAGGGCTTGAATTTCTGAAATTCACCTGGCTGAAGTGATGGCTATTAAAAAGGCAGTTTTCCAAGTCAAGAATTTTAAGTCGCAGGTAGCTGCAGGCTCAAAGGGTGGTGAAGTAAGGGCTTGCAGGACAAAATTTAGATCCCAGGGCATGATAGGTTCTGAGACCGGAGGACGGAGTAATAGAATGCCCTTCAGAAAAGCCTTACAGAGTCTGTGAGTCATCAGGCTAGGCTCATTAGCAACATGAAAGTTAGAAATCGCTGCCAATTGAACTTTAATGGTAGCCGACACTGAGCCCTGATGGAACAGCATAGACAAAAACTCCAAGACTGAAGCAATTTGGGCTGTGTAAGGGTCGATTCCTTGGGTTATGAGCCCAAATAGAAAACCTCTTCCATTTGATAGAATACATTTTCCTAGTACAGGGCTTATGAGAGGAAGATAAAATATGAACTACCTCAGGTGAAAAGTGATGAAGCCTAACTAACGACGGACATGGAGTAGCCAGGCTGTCAACCGGAGGGTCCACAGAGAGGGGTGGAACTGTCCCGACATGTGTGTCAGTAAATCTGGTTGTGGGTCCAGAGTCCAAGGTGTGTCCACAATGTAGGGGTGGAGAAAGGGGAACCAGACTTGACAAGGCCAGTGTGGAGCAATCAGAATCATTTTGCTTCCCAAGGATTGTGCTTTCTGAATCACTTTTGATAGCAAGGGAAACAGAGGGAAAGCATAAAGCAGACCGGATAGCCAATCATGAACTAGAGCATCTCTAGGTGACCCCCCCTGTGGGGGGATCAGCATGAAGTAGCTGCTGCATTTGGCATTGAGATGACTGGCAAAAAGGTCGCAGCAAGGCTGACCCCATCTGCTGAAGATTCGTTCTGCAACTAGACGATTCAGGGACCACTCGTAAGGCATCAGAATAGCTCTGGTTAGCCTGTCCGCTATCA
This sequence comes from Protopterus annectens, assembly GCF_019279795.1. Classification (NCBI taxonomy): domain Eukaryota; kingdom Metazoa; phylum Chordata; order Ceratodontiformes; family Protopteridae; genus Protopterus; species Protopterus annectens. Next base: position 438,483,931 of record NC_056735.1, read on the forward strand.
CGTTGGACTTCCCCGGAATGTGCATTGCCACCAGAAACCATTGGGAAGATACTGCCACACTCGCATGGCCTCTCTGCACAGGGGGTATGATCTGGTTCCCCCCTGCTTGTTCAGATACCACACCACTCACATGTTGTCCGAGTGTATTGCAATAGTCCCTAGGGGTAGAAAGCTCTGAAGTGCCTGCAACGCAAGTAGCACAGCCCTCATCACTAGAACATTGATATGCAGATGTATCTCCTGATTTTGCCACGTGCCTTGGACAGTCCTGCTGAGATAATGCCCCCCCACTTCATCTGGGAGGTGTCCATGGTCACTGTGGCAACCAAGGTTGGTGGAACGAATGATTTTCCCCTGTTCAGATTGTTGGTGCAAAGCCACCAACTGAGATCCTGTTTACATCTGTCCGTGAACAAAACAGGGTGAGAAAGAGGACGTTTTTGGAGAGACCATTGAGCAAAGAGGAGCCATTGAAGGAGCCTCATGTGCAATCTCACTAGAGGGACCAACATAATTGTTGCTGCCATAGTCCCCAGGAGTTGAAGGACCAATCTTGCCTTCGCTTTTCTCAGGAGAAGCAGGGCGTGCACCTGTTGCTGTAAGACTCTGATTCTTTCCTGCGGTAGAAAGGCTCACATTTGAATGGTGTCTAACTCTGCACCTATAAAAATGACACGCTGTGAGGGCAACAAGGCAGATTTTTCCCAATTCAGTGTTATACCCAACTGTTGACAGAGAGTGATGGTAGCATCCCTGGTTTGGATTAGTAGATGCCTGGTGGGGGTGGTAAAGAACCAGTCATCCAGGTATGGAAACACTTGGAATCCTAGACATCTCAAGTGAGCTGTCACCACCGCCATACACTTGGTGAACATCCTGGGGGCTGTGGTGAGACTAAAGGGCAGGGCTCGAAACTGGAAATGACTGGCTCCCAGTCGGAAGCGTAGGTGACTCCTGGATGCCCTGTCCATTTTGACATGGTAGTAAGCATCCTTGAGGTCGATGGAGCACATCCATACTCCTTCTCCCAACAATGGGAGAATCGATTGTAGTGTGACCATACGGAGCTTGGACTTTTGTACATAGTTGTTCAGTTGGCTGAGATCTAATATGGGTCTCAGGTCCCCTGCTCTTTTCAGCACCAAAAAGAATCTTGAGTAAGTCCCTAATCTGATCTGGTCTGAGGGGACATGCTGGATGGCTCCCTTTCCTAGCAGCTTTGAAACCTCTGAAGCTGCGTGATCCCTTTGACTGGGTGGAACGTCCAGGATTTTCCTGACTGGAGGGGGGTCTGACGAAAAGGGGATGACATAACCTCCGGAAATTATTCGTAATACCCATCAGTCCTGGGTGATGCTTTGCCAGGCTTCCGGGTATAATGATATTCAACCCCCGACTGGCTCTGGAAATGCACAGTTGGGCATCCCATCAGGAACGACGGTAGGGAGAGCCGCGAAAGGAATCGTGGTCTCCCAAATTGCGGGGGCCCCCTCTGCCTCTAGGGTGGTCTCTCCCTGAATAACCTCCCCCTCCTCTGCCTCTGGAGGGGGAATCCCCTTGTACACCAGGAAAAAAACCTCTGTGATTTTTTGAACCACATCTTCCCACCCCGCTGGGCCTTGGGGTAAGGCCTAGAGGGAAGGGAAAAATGGACCCCTACATAAGACAGGGTCTTTCCCTCTTGCTCGCACCTGGTGAGGGTGTCTTTCACTTTGGTTCCGAACAAAGAAGAACCATCAAAGGGGGCGTCAGTGAAAGAAGACTTGAAGGCCTCCGCGAAATGACAAAGGTGCAGCCAGGCTTGCCTTCTAAGGGTGACTCCTGAGCTTGCTGCCCTACTCGCTCCCTTGGCTGCATATGAAATGAGTCGCATGGAGGAGTTCACAATGGAATTGAGGGTAGACACCTGGACGTTAACCATCTGGGCCACCGCCTCAGGCACGTTACCTGCAAGAGTATCTCCTAACTCCTTGAGGAGATCTCTCTGGAGCCGAGTAAAATGAGACAGGTAGTTCAGCGACCATAAGGTAAAGGTTGCTGATGAGAGGGTATGCTTCCCGTACCGGTCCATGGTCCTAGACTCCTTGTTAGGAGGATGGATGGAGGAAGAAGTCTTTGCTACTTCCTTCTGAGTGGCCGCCGCCACCACCATGGCATCCACAGGGACTCCTTTGGACAAAAACTCCTTACCCAGGGGAGCAGAAAGAAATTTATTGGGTCTCCTGGGTATGGGTTCCACAGAATCAGGGGTCTCCCACACCCTCTGACAAATTAAATCCAGGAGCTCGTTGAAGGGTGGGGACACCCAGGAGGTGGAGGGCTGAGCACCAAAGGCCTTCAGGAAGACCGATTACTCCACGGAGAGGGCTTTGGACAGCCAGTGACCTCCTTGTTTCAATATCTCCAGGATGTCGGAGAAAGAAACATCGTCAGAGGATGACTTGGGGGACCCCTTCGATTCCTCGAGGTCAATATCTGAGGTGAGAGACTCATCCTGGGAGTCTATGTGCGTCCTCTTGCACATTTTCTTTCTAGGGGCTCCTCAGGCAAAAACTCTGAGTGCCTCTCTGAAACTTGGGGACTAATCATGGGGGTATCCCTAGGCCTTGGAGATCCACTGTCTACAGATAGGTGGTGATCAGAGGCTCTCACCAGAGTGGTAGGGGACAGAACGACCGACACGCATGATGTAGCTGAAGATCTGGCCAGCACACTTCGCATGGCCTCAAAGTCTGGCCCCCCTGAGTCCAAGGACCGGCCAGCCTCCGAGACCATGACAGGAGTCAGGGTTCCATGAGCCGAGGCACCGAGTGGGAGACTAGGAACCGAAAGGTGTCCCGAGGTGTCCCCCTCGGGTCCGACTGAAGAATCCCGAGTCCCGAACCCCGTGGACGGCGCCGACGGGGTCGGAGCTGATGTCAGCACTGATAAGCTCAGAGGGGCCATCGGAGCCGACCTAGGAACATGACATGGAGCAGAGCATTCTGGTTCCGAAGACAGAGATGCGCTCGGAGGAGGAATAATCGAAGAAGGTATCGGGACTGGCTCCGGGGCTGACTGGGACAGAGCCGAAAACAATTTAGCCAAAACCGGTGACTGAAGGAGCCTCTGCACAACCCTATCGACATCCACATCTGAAAGTGTCCCGGAGGATTTGGAGGACAGGGAGGGAGATCGGGATCTCCTCTCAGGTGACACTGATCTAATAGTGGGTGATTGGCTACGAAGAGGTTCCAATATAATTGGAGCCAATGCCGGTTCCATCAACAATGACACTTCCTGTGGCCCTGAGGCAGTGGAGCCGAGGAGGTCGAAGCTAGTTTCATTACTTTCTCCGATGGCTCCAAGGAGACTGAAGGAGCCGGAGATCTCTTTTTTGACTTTGTGAATTTAGATTTTGAACTGGAAGCAGAATCCATGACCTCTTCGAACGAGGGTTTCAAGAGTCCCTTCAGAATTAACTTATTCTTTCTTTCTTGGAGCACCCTGGGACTAAAAGCATGGCAGAAGCTGCAGGACTCCTGCAGGTGGATTGCTCCCAGACAATAAACGCATACTGAATGTCCATCGGTGATGGACATCTTGTAACCACACTTAGAGCACTTTTTAAAACCCAAAGGTTTGTGCTCCTTGGAATCTTTGGACATATTGAAAATAATCACAAAAACCAATACCACGAGCAAGTCACTGCCAGACCAGAAAAACAACTACAGTCACACAAAAACACCACACTAAGTGCGGGAACAAAATTTTCCACAACAACAGCACACACAATCCTTAGAAAGGACACACACTAAGATGACTAGGGCTAAAAACCTCTAACTAAAATTTTTTTTAGACCAAACTCGCCCACAGAACAAGAAGATAGACACATGACTACTTAATGACACTTTCCTAATTCCTCCAAAACTGTCTTCTACCAAGATGTGTTTTTATGGCATATGACAAAATTATTGCTAACAATCTTCTATTACTCAACATAAATTTTCTGTAGTCATGGTTTTAAGAACCAGTTCTCACTGCAATCCAATCTTTTTTTCCCAAAACAGGTAATTATGCACAATAAGGATTACTACAACTCGTCATAGTAACAAACAATGACATACCTCTAATTTTTCACTGAAATCTTCTGCGTATGAAACAAACCTACTGGCAGTGTCACACTTGTAAAACCAGGTACACCATCTCACTTCAGATGGCTCTTCCTCCCAATAAACAGCATGTCTCATTCGATCATACAAATAAACATCATAACGTCCACTGTCTGTACTCACTACCACATTTTCTGGATCAGGTTGGACAGAATTGAATGAATAAAGTATTTACACTAACAGTATGATGATATAGACACATAAAACACACGCACATGTGCACACATGCACACACACAATGTACTTACCTTCTCTCTCAACGGAACAACTATTTTAAATTGCGAGCGAGATAAAAAGTTATTTGAAAAAAAAATTATGCGAGAGAGTGCTAAATAGTTTTAATGCACGTTAGCATGCGTCCAACATGTGAATGGATTTCCTTAAAGGAGGAGACACCACTTAAGCTGTTTCATCTGGATCCTAGTGCCTGCCTTCTGCTTCCCCTCCACACAAACACTGCACTGAAGTGTGTACAGTGCGTATGCCTCCCGACGTCCCTGCTCCAAAACAGACATGAACAGACAAGATCCATAATGTTACAAAGACAACAGACACAGAAGAAATATTTCTACACATTTTATAGAGACTTATTACAATATCTAGAGCTAATTTTTAAACATTTACTAGTAGCTAATACAGCTTCAAATTTTTTGCATATGTACTTTCAAGTTGCACTAAAGCACAGTAATTAGAAGAGTGAGTGGAGTTAGTAAAAATACTAGAAACAGTAATGATTGTTTAGTCAGGGTTACTACAAGGACAAAGCCAGTGAGTTTTCAGGAAGATTTTAATTTTTTGTTTGAAGAGTGATAAGGAAGGAAGGGAAGTAAGTTCTCTAGGTAGAAGGTTCCACGTTTTCCCGACTGTATTTGAGAACAGAGAGTCTCCTGCTATGTTGTTTGCCTTATTGATGTTAATTAGTAGTTTATTCGATGAACACAAGGTGTTAAGATTTCTATAAGGGGTAATGAGGTCTCGGAGTATTGGAGTGTTATTAGTTTGGTAAATGATGTTATGGGCAATAGTTAGTTGGTTGATTTGAATCTGATTTTGTAGTTCAAGCCACCCTAGTTGTTTGAGATTATGACAATGATGGGTTCTGAAAGGTTTACCAGTGGCAAATCTGGCTATGCTGTTATAGGAGGTAGTTAGTTTGAGAAGATTATTTTTAGAAATGTTGGTATATATTGGTGAGGCATAGAGAAGAGTAGAGATTAGATGGGAGTGGGCAATGGTAGTTCTTGCTGTTGGTGTTAAGAAGGGTTTAATTTTATACAGGGAGCCCATTTTTCTGTTAACTGATTTTATAATGTTATTAATATGGGTATTAAACTTAAGGTTGTTGTCTATTGTAATCCCTAATAGTTTGGTAGTAGAGTCTGGTGATATGAGGGTGCCATGTTTAGAGATTACTGAGAAATCTATTGGTATTGACCTGCAAGTAGGTGTAAAGAGCAGGAGTTTTGTTTTTTTGGGATTCAAAAGGAGGCACCGCTTTGAAAACCATGTCTCAACTATGTTAAATGCCTTCTATGTTTGGAATTGCAGTTCAGGTGCAGATTTGGTCGTACAGATTATTGTCGAATCATCTGCATATTGTATACAATTAGCTTTGGGAATAGCTAGGTAGAGATCATTAATGAAAATTGAAAATAAGAGAGGGCCTAGAATGGAGCCCTAGGGTACACCCAGTGTGACTGGCAGGTGAGATGATAGGTTATTTTCCCAGAGCACTGCCTGTTGCCTATTGCTCAGGTAGGAAGTAAACCATTTTACAGATAGAGAATCTAGGGAAAGTGATTTGAGAAGATAAATAAGCAAGGAGTGGTTTATCATATCAAAAGCCTTAGAAAGATCAATGAATAGAGCTGAAGAGAGTTTGTTGTTATTGCGGAATCTATTAATGGTGTCAGCAAAGGATAAGAGAGCAGTAGTAGTACTATGATATGGCCTAAAGCCATGTTGGCATTTAGCTAGTATGTCGTGTTGAGTGAGATAGCCTATGAGTTGATGATGAATACATTTTTCCATTATTTTTGCTAGGGGGGATAGTAGGTCTATGGGCCAATAGTTTGAATAGTCATTGGAGTTATCACCTTTGTATAGGGGGATGATGTGTGATATTTTCCAGATGGCAGGGATGGAACCTTCCTGAATGGTCCTATTTATAAGGATGGCAATGGGATAAGATACTACTTTTGCTGATTTTTGCAGATATTCAGCAGGAATCTGGTCAGCGGAAGGGGTACAAGGTTTAAGTTTAGCTAGGAGTTTGAAAATGAAATTAGTAGATATGGGTTGTAGTAGGAAGGTAGGAAGTGTACTAGTCTTAGGGGTTTGTAGGCTGGAAGTGTCACGGGGTAGCTGACTGGCTAGAGATTGGATGGTTTCTGTGAAGAAGGAGTTAAAGTTATTTGCATTTTGGAAGGGAGTGTCATCATTAGCTCCTATAGGGGTTGGTGTACTGCAGTGTCCTGGGTAAAGGAGTTTATTAATACTTGCCCAGAATCATTGATGGTTATTTTGGTGTGTTTTCTGTATTTTACAGTAAAAGTTTTTTTTGTCTAAGAGTATAGATTTATTAGCTGTATTTCTCAGATGTCTAAATGTTTGTTGGTCAGATGTACTTTTAGTAGTTTTCCACTTAGTCCAGGCTTTATTTTGGAGTAGGATTTTTTTGCCTAGTGTCTTTGGAGAGCCATGGGGCTGGTTTTGCCCTGATTCTTATTTTACATTTGGGTGCATGGTGGTCCAGGATAGTTAAGAATTTAGAGTTAAAGTATTGGACAGCCTCTTCTAATGGGAGAGTTTTTAGATTAGTCCAATCAGAGGCACTAAATTCGCTTTGGAACAGAGTTTGGTTAAATTGTTTGTTGGAACGTATAGTCCTGTATACTGTTGGGTGAGAGATATCTAATCTTTGCCTGACTATATAGGTCAAGCAGTGGTCACTTATATCATTAGGGAAGATACCTACTCTATAAGTTTGGTGATGATTATTAATGAGTATCCAATCTAAGGTGCTCTCTTTTTGGTTTGGTTTGTTTATTCTGGTTGGGGAGGTGATGGTCTGAGAGAAGCCATGAAGGTTAATGTGAGAAGTGGGATGCTCAGTATTGATACAATTCCAGTCAATATTGACATCACCAAGGATTATAGTTTCCTGTGGGAAAGTTACTGAGACCCTGCTAAGAATATCTTCCAAGGAGTTAATGTTATTTCCAGGTGGTAGATAGATACATATGATATTTATGGATTTACTAGAATTTAGCTGAATCTTTGAAATTAGGATTTCGGCATTACTATCTTTAGGTGGGTTATAAGGTGAGGTGGTAACTTTAAGCCCATCCTTGAAAAGAATAACTACTCCCCTCCTTTTTTGTTTTTACGATCGTATCTCAATATATTAAACCCTGGTGGGATAATTTCATTATCGTGAGTATGTGGCTTTAACCAAGTCTCTGTGAGGCATAAAATGTCAAAAGAGTATATGTGCAAATGAATGAAGGTGAGGTACTTTATTACTGACACTTTGGATATTGAGATGTGCTATCAAGAGTGAGTTGGGGAGTTTATTAGGGCTGAGTGTGAAAGTGGGATTAGTGATAGGAAGATTAGAAGGTAGGACATTGGCAGGGCCAGGATTAGGATGGATGTCACCATTTTGTAAGGAATGTATTTTTAGAGTATGTAGTTTATAATGTAGATTACTTAGTAGAAACTGAGCTTTCTTGGTTGAGGGATTATAGTATTTGATATGGGACAGCCTGTGGAACTTTGCAAGTATGTAAGTAGGTGTAGATATTATATTTATGTTATTGTGGGAGATAGTGAGGGTTAGTGTAGATGTTTGTTTAGGTGGGTAGTGGAATTGGGGGTAGTATAGGTGTTCAAAGGAGATTAATTGGTAGGCTGAGGTTATAACAGATACTAATGTGGTAGTGAGTAGTATTTTAGTTAGTGTTGAGATAATTGTGGGAGGCATGGTGAATACTATCTATTGGTAGGTAGGTGAGCTTAAAGAGATACAATTCTAGGTAGTGAGAGTTGTGATTGGTTAAGTGGAGTAAGGGGTGTGGTTTTAATTAAGGGAGGTTGGTGGGGTTATCCAATTTGTTGGATGTAGAGGAAGGTGTGGCCAAGATGTATAAGTTTAGGGCCTCCGGGGGTGGGTAGGATTTGGGGGTAGGGTAGGGGAGCCGTGTGAGCCCGCAGGGCGAACGGAGCGGGTTGAGCCAGCCAGCAGGAAAGTGAGACACCAAATAGAACCAATCAATAAACCATACTGGGACAGTTCTTTTCAGGTGAGTTTAGCTTATCTGGCAGAAATAAATATTGCTAAGTGTGAGAAAAAAAGAGTCACTTTATTGAGAGTGACTTCTGCTCCTGTAATGCTCAGGGAGGATATGCTGCTCTTGAACGGCAGAGAGGGTGGACTTTTAACTGGCTAAAATAAGGTATCTACCATATCAAAACCTTAGCTGTGAGCCAGGAACCTTGTTCGGTACTCTACTGCCATCTAGTGGCAAGTGAAGGTAACGCCAATTAATATAACCAAACAGGATTAGTTCGATAGAGAAGCCAATAAGTGGGGGTGTGGGTAATGGCCTCAGGGTATATCCGCGAGTGTGCTAGCACTACTGATTCAGTGTAGCTATTGCGTTTTGTAAGCCATTTCCTTTGTATGACATGAAATTACATATAAAGGCATTAAAACTGACAGCCCTATCTAACTATATGTCATATTTTTAAAATACATCCATGTGTTTGCACCACCCCAAGCGCTACAATCTTGGGGTATCAGTACTTTTTACAGACATATATCAACCTCAGTACAAAATGTAATATTAAATGTTGTGTGCTTTGCAATGCACATCAGTCTGGTAACATGCTGTACTACAACTATTGACCCATATACCTAAAAGCCTTATCTGCAAGGTTAATGCAGGAATCAGCATTAATCATATCCACAGGGATATAGGTGACCTTCAACACACTTAACCCTACTCCTGTTGGTTTTGAAAAGGGTAGATCTTATTTATTGACCCTTGTGGACTTCTTGGATACTGACCCCAAAGAAATGGATGAAGGATAACAGGGCATAATGCCTATGTTGAGTTATCCAAGGCATTTGAAACTATCCCTCATTCATGTCTCATACTGAAGATCTCACATCTGGGAATTTGGGAATAAAGTACTTGATGGAGAGCCAACTAGCTCAATGACAGAACACACACTCTCAAAGTTGGGGACTGCATCTGCATCACTAACCTACTTACCAGTGGAATACCACAAAGATCTGTGCTTGGCCCTTAATTGTTTGGGAAATACTTCCCTGAAGCATAAGTAACAGTAGTTGGCCTGGGATTTATTAAGTTTGCAGAAGACTGTTAACTGGACACACTCATATAAAATCCCCCAATAATGGTAGCATATTACAGTAGTGGGTGACACAGACTAAAGATTGGCAAAAACTCACATACAATGACTCTTTGTAACCTTTGTCAATGAAATACCCCTGCAAATTATGATATACATAGCACCCCTCCCCCAAGCTCAAACACAGTGTTGTGAGACTTGGGAATACATGTCGATAGCAATCTATACATTCAGCACTATGTGCCCACAGTGTTGACCCACACAATCTGCATTGCACACATAATACATATGGACATCACATTCAAGACCAGAGTAGTCATATCTCTGCTGTACTCTACCTTTACACACAGAGTTGTGCCTGGGAGACTCCAAGTCTTCCAAAGATGACATATATGGAAAGACTGACATACATGTCACTGTACTCGGTATCATGCAGGCTGCTGAGACATGACCCATGGCTGCCCTGCAGAGCAGTCTCAGACCCTGCCCTTCTGGAAATGATGGACATCTGCAGTTCAAATCAGACAACTATAATTTGTCCCTTGATTCTCAACCTAGCCTGTGACATAAACAGAATGCACTGGGGAGACAGATATATCAGACAACAATTCACACTTCTCTGTGATAGGCTCCCACTGCATGTGAAACAGTGCTCCTCAATGACCCTTTTCAAGCGTAACCTTGACTACTACTTGGTTGATTGTAAAGTCACCTTTGGGCTGGCATGTATGTTCCTTATGGACAGGGCCAGTTGGTGTTGCTCACAAACACACTATGCTAAAAACAACCATCAAAATAAGCTTGATAAGGATTTTTGTGTTTTTACACAGCTAAACTTCTAAACACCCTAGTGCTATTAGGCTAGTAGCCTCATATGAACTTATAAAGCTATGTACCTATGCAGGCCTCACAACTTGTTGACTCCCACATGGCCTGCTGATATCATCTACTATAAGGTCACCTGCTTTCTTGTATAAATCAGACTTGTACCTTGACATTTGTGTTAAGTACTGTGTTCTGTAGTCCATGTAATTAGATGAGTAGGGGTTCTAGTCTCACTGCAGTCAACTGTGTGTGTGTGTGTGTGTGTGTGTGTGTGTGTGTGTGTGTGTGTGTGTGTGTGTGTGTGTGTGTGTGTGTGTCTAGATAGCAGAGCAGATGTGTGCATCCTACAGTTACTTCTCAAATTACATTGCTTACCAATATTTTGATACTTGCTCATGCCTACACATCCATTTCCTACAGGTCTCCCAACCTCTTGTCTTGTCTCCTACATGGCCTGCAGATGTCATCTACTATAAGTTCACCTGCACTCCTGTATAAATCAGACTTGTGCTGTGGTGCTTGCATTAAGTACTGTGTTCTGTAGTCTATGTACACAGATAGGGGATATGTTCTCTTTAGAGTTGTGTGTGTGGGGGGGGGGTATGAGCTGTTGCTTGACATTGCAGAGAGCATTTTACACCATAGGTTCATAGGTTCATAGATTTGTACTAAGCTAACTGCCCTTGTGATCCATTTTAAGTCTAGCCAGTTATCCCTTGTGAGACTCAAACCCTGCACCTTGAGCTTGTAAGGCAAACACCTTAACCATTAGGCAACCCTCCCAAGCATGTGGGGCACTATTTCCTCCTCAACAGCCACTGCTTATGTCATCAGCTATAAAATGTTGTCTGTCACATTCCAAGTTGAACTCGAGCTGTGGTACTTGCATAAAATACTGTGTTGTGTAGTCTATTTAGATAGATTGAAGTTATACTCTCACTGCAGTCAATTGGGTCTGTTTGTGTGTGTATGTGAGCTGTTGCTTGACATTACAGAAAGCATTTTACACCAGCATGGGGGACACTGTCATCTTCTCCTCAACAGACACTGCTGATGTCATTAGCTATATCAAATTTTTGGATATGCGGTATTCCCACTAGGCCAGGGTCAGACACTGGCCTGGGGGCCAGGCAGACATCATCTCATCCTGTGAAATAAATTTACTGTGACATGGCTTCTAATCTAGCCACATACATCATGGCATGGTGTGTAAGCCCTGTATCATCTTGCTGAGCAAGCCCTGTGGTCTTTCCAGTTGTTATGTGTGTCTGGTGATGTACATGTAAAAATGTGCCTTATACTCTGTTAATGCTGTAATGAAGTTTGGCTACGGTGCTGTCATACAGTCCTAACATCTAAATATGATGAGGTGACATAAGCTTTCAATAGCAGTGTGGACATTTGGTGGTCAAAATTCAGATTGGCTACTTAAATGTGTTCCCAGTGCTTGCATCACTGGGTTTCTGCATAGCAGGACTGTTGTCAATGATGTGATTAACATGGAACTCAACTTTTCAGATGGACAACATCATAAACACACATTTCCGCATTTATTTGTACATTGTGTGCCCTTGTCACCATTCTGTTGTGTGTATTAGCTCCTGCTGTACTATGTTATCACCAGTGGTAGACTTAATGATTGCACACAATATGCAAGAATCAGCAAACTTGGTAAGCCAAAGACCATATACTTCAGCCTGAACTGTCAAGAAATAGAGCTCAAACAGTGAAGGGTCAAGCACAGATCCCTAGGGTTTGCTAATGGTAACAGCTCTACTTGTACAGGTTGATTCACCAGCTTTCACATGATGGGTTCTGTCAGTGAGCCAATTGTTTACCCATCAACTGATGTAAGCTTTAATCCTCAGTTTGGGGGGTTTCCTCAATGATACCTGAGTATGTAATTGTGTCAAAACCCTAGGCTAGATCACAATAGGCAGCATGCAATGTCTTACCTTCATCCAGGCCTATCACATGGAATCCATTTGCTGTGACAATATCACAGATCACTTATGACTTGACCCATCACATACACCTTCCTGATACGGTTGAATGCACAGTTCAACACACCCTCCACATGGCCTATGTTCCCATACAAGGGTGTACATCAACATGCATCCACCTGAGTTGGGGGGACAACACCTGATGCATGTATGTATAGGAACATCCTAACTCTGTTTGACTTTGAGGTAGACCAACATGTCATCATGGACCATTTACACTAGTACTATTCTAGGTCTGTACAACAGACCTGTATTAGTTGTTACTGCTACATCAGGTCTGTTACGTCTGATAGATGTCCTCAAAGAGGTCATTGAGTGCATGCATGATGACAACAGTATCATTTTGTGGAACTTGAACAGATCAAGGCATTTGACAAAAATCCACACTGAGGTATTCAATCAACACTGTCATATGTGGCTATGAACAGCTATATCACCAAATGTGTAGACCAGTGTACGACATACATCTCACAATGTCGAAATGTGTGACATGACATATCTCTCAAGTCCAGTGATTAAGTCGGTACATCAGGGGTGTCTGCTAGGCCCTTTCTTACCCATTAGTTAAGTGATGGACATCACGGATGACATATACATGCTGTGTCCAAACAGCTGCCTAAAGGACTGCAGCCTATGAGCAATCATTGACTGCAAATGTGATATTAATATAATACAGGCAAGATCAACACATACTAGAGACAGCTGCCACAGCCATGACCACACCCTAATTGACAAGACACATGGAGTGATTTTTTTTGAATCAGGAGACAGACACACCACCCAAGTATAATATGGACATCACACCCTATATTCAAACCAGTAGGTATGTGACCTATGTACTGGGGTAAAGGGTAAGTGATATATCAACCAGCATGTGATTACAGTACTAACTACTCCCCTGAATGAAACACAACTACCGGACATGTAAAGGACATTCACATCACAGGTCATAATAACTTCATGGTTCCCAGCCTTTATCACACCAATAGCTATGTACAATGCACCCTTCTTCTTGTGCCTCCCTACATGTCTTCCAGTGATGTGTAACTGAAATGTACCACCATTGTCACAGTGAACTGTCAAACAGCTTAATTGCCATACCTATATATTCTATCTTAGGAATATACCTGACTGTCTGATGGTGAAGAACACCAATATGTTCATAGGTCCATAGGTGTTTACTAGGTTAATGACCACAAGGGCCTTTTTAAGCCTAGCCATGCATCCCAAATCTCTGACAAGTTCTGATACCCTTGATAAGTGTAAACAGGTGCCTGGGAGATGAAACATTTACTGGTTGCCTGTGTCCATTAGAGACATAGGTGCCAAATCAGGAATTAATTTCCTGTTGCCCATCCAATTGTCCAAGTTGCACTTGAATTTGGTTAGGGAGAAGCTCTGCTTCACATGGATGGGTAGCCTGTTCCAGAGATGTGGCACTCTCTGGGATACATACCTGTCTGTCAGACAGGTACTATTTTTATCACAGGCAAGGTTTCAGTCTTTAGAATGGGTAATTCTTGTGCTGTTTGTTTTGTGGATATGCAGGAGGTCCATCAAAATGGGGTCTGGCAATGCCCTGTATGCCAGGCATAGATGTCACCTCAAAAGCCTGTAGGAAACAGAATACATGGAGAGGGCCTTGAGGTGGTCTAAGCAGGACATTTTATGTATGACCTGTATTCTTTTAGTGCGGAACCTTTGTGGACATTCCAATTGCTGGATGCGTTAGGTACATACAAAATGGGGCACAGTACTCAATGATAGGTGTGATGAATGACAACTACATTAGAACATTGACTTTCTTGGAGTTAGATGCCATAACTTTGTTATAAGTCGCTCAACATAGAATGATTTTCTCACTATTGTAGACATGTGATGGTCCAAGGCTAGATTACTATCTATATGTATTCCTCATTCCCTGACTACTGGGTGAAATCTAATGGGTGTGTTGTCAATATTATAGTTAACAGGGGTGGATGACTTCCCAAAGGGTACTATTATCAATTCCTTGGCATTTAGGTTTAGTCCATGGCTCTGACACCAGTTGATTGTCTGTGTCAGCCCTTCCTGGAGAACATTTGTGTCGGTGTGGGATTCAATGACAGCTCCTAATTTGCAATTATCTGCAAATGTATTCAGCCAGAGACCATTGACATTGGCCTTGAGTTCATAGAAGTAAATGCCACAAAAGTGTCCAATGGCCAATCCCTGAGAGACTCCACTTGTGACTGGCCTCTGTAGAGGTCAACACCCCAATTCTAACTTTCTGGGTCCTGTCTATGAGCCAGTTGGCTATCCACCGAGTGACATAAGGGTTTGTACCTAACGTCTTGAGTTTGTCAACAATGGTCAAGTGGGGTATTGTGTCAAATTCCTTGGTCATGTCAACATTGGCAGTGTAAACCATTCTGTCATCATCCATCATTTGGTGACCGCCTCAAAGAAGTCATCAGGTTGAGTAGGCATGACCTGCCTTTGACGAAACCAAACTTGGGCAGAGATATGACAATTTCTGTTCTCCATTCATGACGTACAAAGCCTGTTTGGAGGCTACAGTTAAATAGCTATTCTAGAGGGCCTGATACATCATGTTTCATGCTATTTAGAAGGCATCAAGAGATACTGTCTGGGCCCATTGATGCTGTGTTCTTGGTCTTAGAGAGCTGTTACACCAGATGCATGTGTGCTACCTGTTCAGCTTATGCACACACTGCATACATAGATGTTTGACAACATTAATGGCATGTATATCATTCCTGATAGTGTAGATTGTGCTATAGATACATTCCATGCACACAAGGCAACTAGCCTGTATTGGCCATATTGTCACATACAGGTATAGCAGTGTCCCCACTAACACCTCCTCCAGATATTACAGTGCCAGGACAATGTGTGTGGTTACCTCATGGAGTGTGGATGAAGCATAATAGTTGCCAGGTGTGTGTATGCAGGCTCATCTGTTATCACTCCACATGACATATGTTACGTTACACGCATGGGATTAATGCTGGTATTATTCTGATATTGTCTATGATTCTGGTTGGTCCTTATAATGTTTGCCATGATCCTTTACCTGTGGCCAGGTTTACTTTGTATTACTGAAATGTCACTTACTTGAAAATCATAACTACAAGACTTTTGCTGAAAACTTTATTTTAATTAAAACTGAATCATCAGAGTTTTACTCTGGGAAACTAACCACATGGCCACCAAAAAAAAATGAATGGAAGTAAATCAAACCCACCCTAGTAGGGGGCTTCAACCCCCACACCTCCATTTGGGGGCCTATGCCCCCAACACCCCATCTAACTAAATATACCAACTCTGAGATCGCACTATAGAAGGGAAAAGGACAATGTTCACCATGGCTGCCAAGTGGTTAGTTTCCCTGTGTAAAACTACACTGATTTGGGTTTTTGTTAAAATAAAAGTTTGGTGAAGTTGTCTCTTGGATGTGACTTTCTGGTAAGTGAAATTTTGATAATAACAGGTAGACCCCTGTGGCCACCTTGCTGGAGACCTCTGCTGAGAGTACACTCATATTCAGGTATGACAGTTTGCACAGCTTCCCAATATGCACCCTAACCCAATTATATGTCAGAACCCTGAAAGATGTCCTTTGCATTATTCATGTAAGTATGCTTATCTCACACACACACATATCCTTCCCATTGTTATGTCATCTTGTATGACAGCCATAGACAACTCATTTCCACTGTACTGTCTGTACTGTACCATATGGATATGTTCTTAGTGTTGCTGCTACAACCATCTTCCATTGACATGCCATCCTCTGCTGTACATGGGGGAGTTTCACCTGTACTCTTTCCCTGTGTTCATTCCTCCAATTCAGCTGTGTGTTCCTATTCAATACACACACTTCCCCTAAGTGATCATTTTACATGGCAGTCCATGTCCTGTTACAGATCATTTGCACAGCTTCAGTACAGGAGGCCAGGAATGGGATCTCACAATACTCTGCACTGTGAGTACACTGTCCTGTACTGTGTTTGGACCATATACTTCACATTCATACATTTCAACTTTCAAGATATTCCCTAGATCTCCAGATGTTTTCCATGTCAAATTTGTGGCTTTCTGCCATATCTCTGGGATGATCTGACTCAATAATACATACATTTGAGTGCATACCACTCAAGTGTCCTGATCTGTGCAGGATGTGCTGTTTTTTTGTTTCATATTCGTGATCTTTTCCTCATAACATTTTTTTTACTGGCAAATCACCAGCATGTCATTGCAGAGTACAGTCAGAAAATGATGACTGACATTTGAGTTTCAAACTTCATGCTCTTCAGAAAGTTTGTGCTAATTTACAACCTTTATATTCTATCAACTTCCTAAGTTTGGAAGTACAATATTAAACATCTGTCCCTATTTCTAGACCTTTGTCCCAACAATTTTTATGTCTTTATCTAAATTTCTCACTCAAAGAGATTGATAGTGTTACATTCTAACACATACCTATGTGACATCTATGTCAAATATGTCCCTCTTACTGGTTATGGTTATTTGTCCTCTCATAAAGTTGGCCTCTGTGCAGATGTGTTGCACTAACAGAATGGCAGCTATTTGTAAAGCCCTGGTGATCAATGTGGCATTCAGCCCAAATCCTTGCACTGTAGGTGCTCTTCTTTACAAGGAATTGTTGTCTGTGTTTGCTCACAAGGTTTTGCAACCAACAATACTGTTTTGAGCTGAGAAGCCTAGCGGAGGTGTACCGTGCCTCATTAATATGCATTGTGTGACATGCGCAGCACACCATCATGCTAATATGTAAACTCCATGCAGGCTCTGCTCGAAGCCTATATGGAGTTTATTGAATCCCCTGGACACACTTTTTGGCCAACAAAGCAGTACTATATGACTCTTGGTTTCAAATATGAAATTATCTAACACTAGTTTCCTAATTCTAGGAGAAAAATCTCTATACTTAGTCTCAATGATAATTTTATCTTCAGAAAGTTCTTCTTAAGTTCACTATTTCCTTCAGCAAAATAAGGCACATACATATTATTTGTGATGTGAACAAAATAATATGTATGTGCCTGAAGTCTTATTATCCACTTCTGCTCCTCCTGTTCAGTTTTATTGGTCATATTTCCTAACCTCGTACTCATATTCAAACATTGTAATATGACAAATCTGAAAGTATGAGTTGCATGCTCACGTACCCTCAAATTCTATTGGTTTTCCCTACATAAAAACAGCAACATACTTTGCAAATGACAAGGTATGCAATGTACTCAGTGGAGCAATCTGCATAAAAATGCATCTCATACTTCCTTCCAGTGAGCATACATATAAGATTAAGAAGCAAGACCTATCAATAGCTACAGCTAAGTATGTTGCAGAGACTGACTCTACTCATAGTTTCAGATTTCTCATATTACAATGTTTGAATATGAGTATGAGGTTAGGAAATATGACCAATAAAACTGAACAGGAGGAGCAGAAGTGCATAAGAAGAGTTGAAGCAGACCGAAAACATGGTCTTAATGAAAGTGTTTGTCTTAAACTATTTTCAGTAGACAGACCATTAGTACGGAGATCAATTTATAGATATACAATAGTTGATATCTGTGCCAGATGTAATTTACTTAAATATTTTGTCTTGTCCTGTCCAAATATTGAGCATGGGAGGGTGTAAATTTATTGAATGAATTGAGATGCCATCAGAGGGCACCTTTGGCTAAAAGGATGGGTAATTTAGTTTTCTGAATCGGGAAGTCTTGATCATTTTAACATTGCAAACATCTGTCTTGCAAATGTATTGTGTTGCCACAAGAGGATATTGTTTATTTACAAAGCAATTGTAGTTTAGATTTTTATTTAGTAAAAAGTGAAACTGTAGAGACGTTTAGTGCTATACAGTTGTTCTGGTATGTATTGTTTTGTTACGACACGTGAGTTTTAGATCATACTGTTGGACTTATTGTAAATATTTGCCTTGTAATTGCATTGAGTTGCCAGAAGAGAGCACTCTTTATTTAAAAGTGATTGCAGTTTCAGCTTTTAATTCGGCTAAAATGTGAAATTGTAGAGCTGTTAACATCTGGTGGCAGCATTTTTAAAAGTGATTGCAGTTTCAGCTTTTAATTCGGCTAAAATGTGAAATTGTAGAGCTGTTAACATCTGGTGGCAAACAGTTGTTTTGGTATTTATTATGTTTTGTTGCATTGAGTGAGTTCTAGATTATGATTTTGGATCTATTTAGTTTTTAACAACAAGGATGATAAGTATATGGTGAGCACTAAAAGAATGTTTATTTATCTTCATTTTTTGATTGATAGTAAATGCTTAGCCAAGTTTTAGAATGACAATCTACATTTACTTGTTAATATTTATAAGATGCATTATGTAGAGTTTTAGGATTATGTGATTTTGATTTTACTCATATGATTGGCTGGTCAATAGTTTTAAATAGGCGTATAGACATTAATTAATGTTTTGTATCTGAAGAAGCATCGTGGAAACAATGCGAAAATGCTTATACTCATTAAACTATACTTTTTTATCCTGCTGTGTGTATCACCTCCTGGTTCTGGATATAATTTTCAGGCAATGGCCAAACTATTCATTTATGATGTCCATTAAAAATGCATCAATAAACTTATAAAAATCAAAAATTCAGTGGACATTTAGAAGGCATTGAGCTGAAACACTTTTATATACTTGGAGTCATTGATGTTTTTGTTGCTATTAAAAGATTTGAAAGTAAACCTAGATACAGACACACACATCATGGAGCAAGGAGGAAGTTTTTGAAGGGTGGCACTGTAAGAAGACATGTTTGAGTAGTTATTACAGACCTGGGTAGAATACAAAGTTTTCAGATGAGACAAGGAATGGTCTAGATTTCTTTATTGCTATTTATGCATTTTCTAGTATGTTGTTGTACATTGAATAATGATTTGAGGTTCCTGCACTAGAATGACATTTAGTGCCACCTCCATAGCAGAAAGTCATGATGCCCTGATTGTAATGTAGATGACCAAGGGCAAACCAGATAACTGAGTGTTTGATCAGTTTACTAAGGAGGATGTCCACAATTCATGTGTTTACCAGCTCAGCACCCAGGTACCTGCCCACACTATGGGGTGGGAACCAGTTGCCTGATCCACTAATCAAACCCAGGTCACATGTCTAAGAACTTGTACTTACATAAAATGACATAGCATTCCCTCCCATCTACATATGGGAAAGGGTCCAAGACAGAAAAAAAATAAACTGAATGCTACCTGAATGAAGGTTTAAATCTGAATGCTGCCTGGATATAAGTCTCTTCTGATAAGGTCTCATGAGAAAAATAATGAAAAATGGATACAAAAGATGAGAATAATCTGCTAATTCTTGATTGGTCATGAGATTTCCAGGCAGGTTTTAACAGGTAATATTTATGATATATTATATATTAAATAAAATAGGTACCAATATCCAAAATATAGTAGTGATACTGTGGCTTTTATTATAGAGAAGAATGCTTTACACAATATAAATAATTAATGAAGAGGAAAGGTTAGTTGATTAATATACATGCAGTTTCAACTATGTAATGAATTTATTATTTATTTATCTATTTATTTATTTATTTGAATTTAATGACCTACACTTGTTCCTCACCTCTTCTGTGTTTATCTATTATGTTCATTGCTACTTCCGTCTGTGGACCACACCTTCCTTCAGGAAGTATCTTGATGAATGCCCCACCACCTCATGGTGGATACATTATCCTTCTTTCCCTACCAGCACCTCAGAAACCTGAACTGCTAATTTAACTTTGGTCAACTAAGCTACAGTTAGGGCTTTATCCCTTTATCTTATGGTGATGGCAACATCAGATATTCTTCTGATGTTATTTTCCTGGTAATACAACATTCATTTCAGATAACCGTATTGTGTCAGACTAAGGTAATCTAGCTGAAATGTTTTGTAACACCTTTATTTGTCAAATGACTTACCAAATGTATTTAATATTTTAAGGGAAAACAGCTATCTAACAATCACTGAAAGGATGGTTATACATGCATTAAATGCCATCAAGCCTGACTTAGCAGCAGATCCCTGTTGTTTTAATGTTTTTAGGTCCAGGACTCTATTGCACCATACCCAATTGTTTTACTTTAACAAAGGTTGGAAACAGTGTACATACCAGAACAATTGAAATCAGCCACAGATATGTCTGTTTCTGAAAGTTGTGACCTAAAAAAGGTATTGAATTGTAGACCCATCAGCTTGATTGTTAGTTTTGGCAAATGCTTTGAGAAAGTTTTGCTGAGTATTTTTTGTGCTTATTTAAACAGCTGGCTGATGTTAGTCAAACACAAGTTCATGAGCAGATGTTCATGTTTCATCAACCTACTAAATTTTTGCAACAACGTTTTGAATGTTTGCAACAATTTAACTGATATGTGGGTTGGCTGCAGACGTAATATATCACGATAAAAGAAAGGCCTTTAATATTGTTTCTCACTGCAATATAACGCAAACCTCTCTACTCGAGGTGGCTTTTTATCAGCTGGGATGTTAATTGGTTCTAAATTATAAAATCAGAGTGATAAGCATGCAATAAGTTTTTATCTGAGGGATTAGTCAATCAAAGAGTTTTGCAAGTTTCCATATTTGAGTCATTTCCTTTTTATTGTATTACTGCAATTACAATTATAGATTTCTAGATTTCCAGATTATTCTAAGATAAGAACCATAGTAACCAACTTGAATGGTCAGCACAGACTACAGAACAACTTGGATTTGTTGTGTACCTATTTTCAGAAGAGTGAGGCTTCTTTCATCTAAAAAAGTGATCTAATACATTTTATAACAAACAATAAATACATCCTTACTCTTATTGATAACTGAATATGCCTATGTTCTGATCAAGTCAAGGATTAGAGTGCCACTTTAAATACTGGTCTGAACTTTGAGATTAAAGTCAATATCATGATTAAGTCACTTATTAGACCTCACATTGAATGTTGCAGGTCCTTGTACAATTATAGTATGAACTGTTTTAGAAAAGCTAGGGAGACTGAAGAAATCAGTAACCTCACCCCAAAAATGGCTTATTAGGACTTTAGTTCTAAAGAGTCCTTGGCTTAGCTTTTGCTATATTCACTCAGTTGTGGACAGATCAGAAGGGATTTGATTTTAATTTATTATTCTCTACAATAGGGATTATCTTTAGCAACTATAAGATGGAAAAAAATCTTATTAATACAAGTAAATTAATTTAATTTTTCATTGAAAAAAAAAAAATTCTCACTCAGAGGTCAGCTTAGATCTGGTCACCTACCATGTCCAGCAAGATTTGTGCGAACATTAAAACCTTCTAGATGCTGTCGGATATGAGGCCCAGAACTAAAGTTTTAGAAATGGGTTACAAAGTCATGACCATTCCTTTAGATATTTTGAGTCTGTTTGAAATTCACATTGCAACATGGTAACATTGTAACAACCAGTAACATGACATAAAGGATTAACACGTTGGTAACATCATAGATGACCCAGACTCAGACAGTGTGTCACCTGCTGCAGGAATCGGACAAGGGAGGAGTAATTTTGCATCTCCTCATGGATTATCATTCTTGAGGGAGGCAGATATGTCCATTGGTGTAGTAGGCTCCAACATGGACTGTGGCAGAATGTGTAGGATCATGATGTTCACTTGTGTCACATGAAGCAGTGCAAGGAATTAGAATCAGTAGTCAATGCAGTTGAAAATGCACAAATGCATCACAAGGCAGGTATTGTGCACTCTTACTTCTGTGACATATATATAGGAGATTACTGCTATTATGTGGCATTGTCACTTAACAGGTTTCCATCCTAGGGACTGCTAGCATCCAGCATTAAACATGGGTGACTAGAATAAGTGACTAGATTTGTGTGAATAAGGTCAGACCCTCAGGTCATTCGTACATGGGTGGTCCTGGTAGGCAGTTGTAAGGAATGGCAATGGACCATGTTCATGGCCGCTGCAGGTTGGCCTCTCTGGAATGTTGTAGTTTGCACTCATGACCTTTAGGAGTGAACTGATTGTTGGCAGGTGCAAGAAAGAAAAAAAAATCAAAATGCTGCAATGTGCACTATATTGAAGTAGCTGACTATGAGATGTTAGCTTAATGAAAGGTTCACCCACATGTGAGTGAATGAGCAAGTATTTTGTGTTTATTACGAGATTATCTAATAAAGATGACTTAGAAATTAGAAGCTTGACAACCTGATAAAACCTTGCAGCATTTCATCCTTTATAAAAGCATTAACCAGGAAAAGGGTGTACAAAGAAAGAAAAGAACTGTTTGAGGAAAGATTTTCGCATTAGCTTTCAAATATGTTTAATTCAGGTATGTGCCACATAACAAATAACTTTTGCAAGGATAAAAATGTCTATTCTTTATACTTGTTACAACACTTGGTAGACTTTATATGATGATATTATATTGAACCTTGTAGATTATAGGAATTGGAAGGAATTACTTATTCATCTGTCAAATTTGTTTTCCATAATTAGCCTGAACAAAAACTGAGAGAAATAAAAAAGATGTATGCCATAAAAATGATGACAGTACATTTTAACATTTGATTATTTTTCTAACATCTGATTATTTGTTTATAGCAGTATGCATTACATGTCAATTTGTTAGAAATTGTATATGTATATTCAAGTATAGGACAGCAAAGTAGTGCAACTACAAGTATTTTTGCCTTCAAGCACTTGGCTCTCCATGTTTGGTTCTCATCTGGATGTTCTGTGACTGGAGTTTGCACATTTGCCATCTATCTATATCTACAGCTATATCTACAACTACATGTAGCTATATTTGTAGTTATACAATAGCCTCATTTCTGTCTTTGTCTTGCTTACTCTGTCAGTCTGTCTGTCTGTCTATTATATATGGATCTATTGACGTTTAGTAGATCAGCACTAAAAACATTCACTGCAAAAGGGATAGAAAAAGAAAAAAAAAAGTTCTACACCCTAACACATATGATTTGAGGAACGACCTTGAACCATGCAAAAGAAAAGTACTTTTTTTTTTTTTTTTTTTTTTTTACAAGGGAGCAAACTCCTCTGCACCCCCACATCACTGGCTAATAATATATATTAACTCTGAGATCACACAAACATCCCTGTGGAAGTGGTATATTCCCCAACTCCAGGGACTGCGGATCTCACATGCCTGTAGACCTTTTTTGTCAACCAAAGTGTGTCAGTAAAACAAATGTCAATATTTGGCAGTTTTTATTAATAAAATCACTCCTATCTATATATATATATATATATATATATATATATATATATATATATATATATATATACACACATACACACACACAAAGGCACAGAGTCGGAAAGGCACAACACACAGACACAGAGACAGGCACACACGTGCATATGTACATATTCAGATAAAATGAGTTTTAGATGTAATAAAAATCTGCTGGGCATACATTGTGCTTCTTGACAAGCCAAAGGTTAAACAAAGAAAATGTCACAAACATATATTTCTCACTTTAAAGTTCTTGGAAAACGTTTTCTGGATGAAGAGCAAAGTATTTTAGCACTTCAAGCATTAGGGAGGAGAGAACTTTTATAAATGAAAAAAATACTAACTGGAGATGAGAGTCACGTATCTCTTAAGATGGCACTATATTATGTCCTCGAAGAGGCGTTCCATCGAATGCCTCTTCATCGATCCTTAAAACACAAACTCTCAGAACAGCCAACAGCCACATCAGTGAATTCTTTCCCTGGGTAAGAAATTGCTTGGCCATCCTTGTTATTTTGCAATTTTTTACACTGTAGTGCAATCTCAGAGTTGGTGGGGGTGTGGGGGCAAAGTTCCCCACTTTGTAATGTTTGTAGTGATGTGTTTTTTTTTTTAGGGCAATCGATTTCTTTTCCAGGGAAAGAAATTGTTGATGTGGACCTTCACTATTTTGTGATTTCATGTTTAAGGGTCGATGAAGAGGCATTCGATGGAATGCCTCTTCAAGGATATAATACAGACCCCTTGAGGTTACCAATGTTGACATTTTTCTGATGTAAAGTGGAACAATATTTCAGTCATAAAACTTGATTATTATAAAGAAGTGCTAGACTCTGCTATAACACGTCCAGCTTTTCTTATTTGTACACTGAAGGTATAGTTAGTTATAAATGGTCACAACGCATACTCACGATTCTTAATTCATTATGTGCATGTTTGATACAAACATGCTGGATCCCCGCCAACATTACATATGGTTTAAAGTAGACTTGTAATGTACCTTTTAAGTGCAGATAAAGACGTCAGGTCAAAATGCATTACTGTGCCTTGAACATGCCAAGCAATTCAGTCCTCATCCAGGAAGGTTTTCTGACTTTGCAGCCAAGATTTATTCCATGATAGTCAATAAAAGCAATGAAGTTTAACAGCAAGTGCTGTAGCTTTATTCATATCAGTAAGATTAGTGATAATATACACAAGCCCAGAGAGCCTGCTTCAGTGATTTGTGAATAGTAGTTACATTTCTTCAAGTAAACTACTAATTATAACTAATACTAATAATCAATTTGTTGACATGGCTAATGGCATTGTGTCAAAACAATATACTGGCTAATATAAGCACTGAAATTAAAGTTAAATATAAAATATTGTTACCAAGAAAGGTTTCATGTAATTTTTCAGGTAATAGAATATAAGGCTAATAGCATTTCTATTGACTAAAACGTGAATGAGTCAACTACCCTGCATATTTTATTGTCTTATATATTAGGGATCAAAAAAAGTTTCAAGCAGCACACATTTTTGATCAAGTGTAGATGCATACTCAATTGGTTGAAATCCTGAGATGATACAAACACAGCAGAGTGAGTATGAGTCATATCTGACATTGTGTCTTTTAGATATAAAATTGCCGTAATTCGTAAAGGAAATATATGTTTTATTTTGCTGTATGACATTCCGATCAAAATATAAGAAACAGTGTAAAATGCAGGAAATTCATTGGATTTTTTAGAAAGCTTTATGACATTTTCCAGTGTTGCAGAGATGGCATGTTTATAAGTTTTTTCATCATCAGCAGACACGCACGTATACATACACACACACACACACACACACACACACACACACACACACACACACACACACACACACACACACACACATCTGTTTTTTATCTTTGTTATATATCTGATTAGCTGTGGTGTGCAAATGTACCATCTATATCACAATTAGAAAAAAATCTCATCTTTGAACAGAATTTCAGCATATTTCCTGGGATTTTTTTATATTAGTTATTTATTTATTTTTTATAAATTCCCATTTTCACAGATGCGTTGCAACTCCTTAGTAGGGTATAACATTTTAGGAGGGTGTTGCTAGAGCCACATATTTTTGTTCACATGCAGAAAGCTTTCACAGTGATTTTGCAGGTTGTTTATTGCTAACTATGATTGCTTTGTGTTTTAGTTTATGAATGCAGTTTTATTGACCTTGACTTTGCAAATATGTATAGGGATTTACTAAAACATGGGCACATCACGGTTGAACAAACACTATTTATTCTTAATGCAACAAGTAGCATTGCTAATCAGTTATGTATGTTGGTCAAGCTATTTAGCAAGACCAGGAATGCCCTCCTCCCTATGCCTGCATTGCAGGTTCACAGCCACGTTTAATTATAGGAGATAAACAAGGGAGTGTGCATGAGAAACCACAGCAGGTGAAGCAAGTGTGCATGTGCATGTGAATTTGAACTCAACATGTGAATGTGTACTCAACAATAGCAGGGGAATGCAAAGAAATGAATGATCAATTGAAAGGCAAGCAATAGAGACAATAGGCTAGGGGTCACTAACAGAAGTCATTATGGAGAGTACATAGTAAGGGGAAAAGTGAGTAATGCACCAAAACATGACATAGATATGTACAGCATAAAAAATAGGTGAGACAAAATAGCTATTTCACCATACTTTGAAGTATACATGGGAGATGTGGGATGTAAAAGTAATACAGTAATATGCTGCAATAACATGATCCATACATAACAACAACAGGGGATTTTAGCCATGCAACCATACTATGCAGTGTAGATAAAAAAAAGAAATGATGTTTGTCCTGAGGTGTGTTGGCACAGCAATTTATTCCACACACAGAGGTCATACAGCAATGGTTATAAAAGCACATACTGTGAAATACCATGTGTACAGGCTGATTGCAATGTAAAAAAGCAAGTAAGACACCTCAAGGGAAAAAAAATAGAACTCCGACAATATAATGTGCTATAAAACTGCCTTGGCAAGGATACCCAGTGAAGCAGCCATGTTACCTCACAACACATCACACATCTATGCTTAAATTCATGGATCAATAAATTAAGTCATTTTAGCCATTAAGACTCCATATCACCCAGCTTGCCATCCCAACACTGGAGTCCAAATAAATTAATCAAGTAAGACAATGCCAATATTCCCCACAAATTGCACACACCAGTGATAATATAGCTGAGAGTCAGGGGAACATAACAGATTACAACAGTAAAAAAGAAAAACACCCAAGGATGAGATTGAATCCCTATCTATGTCACTGGTATGGTGTAGACCACTATATTAGCAAACATTCCACAACAGTGGTGGCAGCAAATTCATTGGAACAACACATATCTAGGGAGTGGGACAGTTGATATCAGGATAACAAAATGTATACACCTGTGTTTGAACTCCTGCCTTTGTGTGAGGATATTATCACCAGAAGAGGATAAGAACAGGAGCAATATATCCTGGGTGAGTAGTTACAAAAGATGGGGCTGTAAAATACATTTCAGGGGAGCAGTACACATGATATGAGGGGAAATAAAATGCCCAGTCCTGTGTCTGAACACAGAACTCTAACATTAATATTGCAAATTAATAGGCATAAAAAGTAAGATACTCCAACATATGTAGTTGTCCTGAAGATGTGTGACAGCACATAGACATATGCATTTAAAATAATGTAGCAGATTGTAAAATAAACATTGCAAAATTTTCTAACAAAGGTGTGGCATGAAAGCCACCTTTGGCTGTATGAATCAGTGCATGATCATAGTGAGGCATGTAATCTGTCAGATAAACATATCATGTTACCACAATTTACAGTCATATGGCAATATTAGCACATGATAATGTCAGTTGTCACCAGTCCACAAGTTAGATCATCACAGAATTGAATCCCCCCCCCCATAGCCTAGCTCATAGTTTCTTGATTTGAGTAGTACTTAATGACATCACAGAACAAGGTATATAGCAATTGTCAGAAATCACACATTTAAAAGAAAGTCATCAACAATGTGTGTGTGTGTGTGTGTGTGTGTGTGTGTGTGTGTGTGTGTGTGTGTGTGTGGGTCTATATCACAACGTCAAACTAACGTAAGTTCGAACATTGTAATATCGAACCCTAAAGTCCAAAACCAAATAATAATGAAAACACAAAGCAGCAGGGAAAAAAAAATCACTGTTCTGTGACAAAAAAAAAATGAAACCTTAAACTTAAAGTAAAGTGGGGGGCTTCACCCCACACCACCAACGAGGGGAGCTGTGCTCCCCAAACCTTCCCTACTTAAAAATACCAACTCCAAGATTGCACCACAGTGGAAGAAATAGCAAAGTGACAAAAATGACCCACTGTTTTTTTTCCCTGGGAAAAAAATTGATGTGTCGTGGCTTTGCTATTTTTGGATTTCGGACTTTTGGGTTCAATATTATAATGTTTGAACTTATACAAGTTCTACGTAATATAGACCCTGTGTGTGTGTGTGTGTGTGTGTGTGTGTGTGTGTGTGTGTGTGTGTGTGTGTGTGTGTGTGTGTGTGTGTGTGTGTGTGTGAGAGTGTGTGTGTGTGTGTGTGTGTGTGTGTGTGTGTGTGTGTGTGTGTGTGTGTGAGAGAATGTGTGTGTGTGTGTGTGTGTGTGTGTGTGTGTGTGTGTGTGTGTGTGTGTGTGTGTGTGTGTGTGTGTGTGTGTGTGTATGTATGAATATTTCCATGGTTAAGAGTGAGTAAAGTAAGGGATCACAACCCTCTACCACGTAACAGTATCAGATAAAAGTAGAATTTGTCACAACGTATCTTTTTACTAAGTCAGTATTGCAAATTAGCAATTAATTAATGCACTGATACAATATACAGCAGTTTAAATTTGAACTCCCACCTGCCCAGTCAACATTATTTTCACTTGTATACTAACTGCTGATGTTACAGAACTATTTACATATTATTTTTCTGAAAGCACACATTTGAAAGGAGTGTGGCAACATTATGGAAAAATGACACACAAGCATAGTGAACCTGACACCAGTAACTCACAAGCCTATCATAACCCATTGACAATTTCATCAAACCAGGTGTACGTTGGATCATGAAAGCTAAATTAATTTAATAATAACTGTCTATCAGTGCCTATATCAGTATTGCTTTCTGTTGCTTATCAAGGTTAAGCTCACTCATGCAGCGGTCAGTGTAGCACAGAATAATGTTTTTTCTCAATTTTTGACCATGGGACATTAACTGTCGAAGCTGCTTTCTAGATGTGAACAGTGATTCTGCTTGGTGCCAAGCTTTGCACAATGATAAACCTAGAAGGAGTAACTGGTTTTACTGTAAAAATTCTGTTGTCCACATGAACAATTTGATAAATGTACTTTGTATTATGTGTAGTGGTAGGGAATGATGTACATGTGTCTAACAGTACTGCAAAGTACACATTAGAGGAGTAGAAACCAAGAAGGGCTAAGTTATATACTCCAGATCAATGCTGTGCCAGGTGAAAACACAAAGGAACGTGTACTGTCACGTGTCTGACAACTCATAGATAAAACAAATGTTCATAAGGGAAGCCAAAAAGATGATGAACATATAGATTGAGCAGGATAGTGTTGGGTGAGAGGGAGATATGTAACACACTGGAGTGAAACCCATTGGTCTGTGTGTGATAGCCACCATATCAGTGCAGTATGCAGTGCTGGCATCTAGTCTGTATGCAAGTGTTTATCACTGAGAAAAAATCATGGCATAAAAGGAAATTATGTCTTTGCACTCACTGATATCAGCATGAAAATATGGTTTTAGGTTTACTTTTATAGTGACGGACAGTTTAAAACTGTGTAGAAAAATGTAAGACATTCTCACCCTCCGTGACATGCAACATAGCTCTGAGTGCACTGGAATAGCATATAAATTTTAGCCATGAAAGCATATACAAATGACAGAGACAACTGACATTATTATCATTTTGTCAGCATTGCTTACTGATGTGTATCAGTGCCAAGGTGAGTTGCACAACTGCTGGGAAAGTCTTTTTATATGCATAGGAATAGCAGTAGAATCTGCTGCACAGTGCCAAATGTTGCTCAATGAACAATTTAATAAGATAAGCATAAAAATGAAATAAAGGAAAACTGGCTGCATAAGACATTTTCTAGTCATTCTTTTGAACAGGTTATATGTTGGAAATGGGAGTATACTTCAGAAGAGTAAAGGAGAAGGAAGGACATTGTTACTGGATGAAGATATAATAATTGGAATGCTGCAGTCATGTAAATCATATGATTTAGATCCCAGTGTAATAATAATTCATTTAGGAGGTAGGCCCACACACAGCTCTCAACCTTCCATCTCCAAAATGAGGAACACTGCCTCTCATAATGTGGAACAAATGGGCAAAATGTGGAACACTTAATAATGTCTTACTAACAACTTCAGCGAGGAAGCCCATAGGATGGCTAAAATGTGATATTTTTACTTACAGAATAGGTCTTTTAATGAAATAATATGATTCAATTCTATTTACCATTGATATCAGTTAAAATATTGCTGACACTGACAGACCCTTTCAATGTGGAACTTCAAGGAACATGAACTTTTTAAGACCACCAAATGAGGAACATTCCTCGAAATGAGGTACACTTGAGAGGTATGGGCCCACAGGATACAAATACCTTTTTCAGGGGAGATCCAGGAGCAATGTCTGGTTGAATGACTTGCTCAAGGTCATACTTTAGACAACAAAGGGCTAAGAAACTCAAACCCTCTACCACAGAAAATACAGGTTATATTAGCCTTTTGTTCTAACTTTGCTGTATGATGTGCAATATAGCAAGCTTAAATCACCATTTTCCTACTAGGAAAATTAGGGTGAATACTGAATAAAACAATATGTGGTAGGGGCTAGCATGGTCATTGCTGACAAGCCATCATCTATAGACTGTGTAACATCACAATATCACAATAATGGAAGCCAGTGGCAAACAGAAAAGAAATGCAAAATAATATCCCTACCGCATTGGCTTAGAACCATGCACAGACTGGAATGGAATGGACTCCGCGTATCAGTTATACACTGAGCAATGAAAGCAGTTTCAGAGGAGAGAATCACTTTATATTAAATTTGTTTCTGTCACATTTGCTTAATGAAGTGCACAAGTGCTAAGATCAGTTGCATGACCAATGGCAACATCATAGCATGTACATAGGAATTTTTTTTGTTTTTGCCCTAGGATAAGAACTGCAATAGGGTCTGCTGCTCACTACCAAATGTCATGCAATGGAGGAGTACAGAAAAAGTTAGTTCTGTCTGTAAGCTATTTATGGACATGCATGCGTATATTGTGTTTATCTATCTTAATATTAAAGGTGGAAAACACGATAATAAGACAGAGATGAAAATGGGAAACAAGCAGAGGGTAAAATACTAGGTGAGTAATTCAGGGATGATCAGGATGGAGGTGGGATAGGACCATATCTCTCAACTTCTTCACAAGTAACTAATGAGTATGCATGTATGTATATATATATATATATATATATATATATATATATATATATATATATATGTGTGTGTGTGTGTGTGTGTGTGTGTGTGTGTGTGTGTACAAAATGTAGAGAAGACATTTGTGGCTAAGTACATCACACACACAGTGACTACCAGCAGTGCTGGGCAGGGAAGCACCTCAACCAGATGCTGGAACATACTTTCCATATGGCCATAGCAGGCATTATGCCTCTTGTCAAGAATCATCCCTACAAGCTCTGGCACCTCATGATGGGTGACATAATCACTTCCTCCTCTTGTACTTCTCAGTGTGGGTACCAATGTACCTTCGCCTGGGTGGAACTACCTGACACAGGTGGTAGAGGTGGAGCAGGTAGAGTGGAGGCAATTCTGGCAGGCTGTAATTCCAGATGTGCTGTGTGCCTCTTATGTTGGTGGTGCCACTGCTGCCGCCACCTGTAGGGGGGCAACAGGCCGTGCTGGAGTGGTCAGTGCAGTCCTCCATGCCACTGCATACAATAGTAACAAAAACAGATAAAAATATAGATAAATAATATCCCAAATCATTTTTCCAAGGAATACTTTATAGTTAATGAGAATTATAATCAGAGCTTTGGACATGCATTTATTATAAGATCTGAACTGCTTCTGCTTTTTACCATTGTACTATATAAGTAATATGAAATCAATCATTTAGGCCAGTAATGTAGTTATGAGTTTAAAAAATCCACGAACGGAAAGCAATGAAGGAAAACCAAACAGCAGTAGCGTACAAATAATTTAATTTCCGCTTTCGTCACTCGACTTCCTCAGAATGCATCAAAACACACCAAAATTCAACACTTAAATACCAAAATGTAAATGATAAAAACATTCAAGTAATTTAAAAACAAATAACACATTTACTTCAATAACAACCTAATACTGTTGTCTTTATTGATATGTAATTTTTGATGTTTTAAAAAACACTTAATGTTAATGGCATCGTTGATGCCAGGAAATTTGTCAGAATTTAATCTGACCTGCCAAACAGTTTCACGTTGCTCAAGATAATTTTTAAAATCACCCATTCTTAAATCAGGGAACACAGTTTCTAATACAGAAAACAAAAATTTTTTAAAAAAAGGACAAATTACCGAATGTTTAAAAAGAGCGTAGTTTTGCAATTATAGCACTTTACCAGTTTAATTTCTCCAAGTCTTTTGGGTTTCTAATACAATGACAGGAATAGACCCCAGTCCTAAGTCAAAGTATGATTAAAGTTCATGAAATTAGTATTGTTTCAGTCTTTGATGTTAGCCAAAAGTTCCCTTTGCAGCACCCGCAATGTGCCCAGAACTGGCTCCTTCTGCAACTCATACAGAGTTCCATGTATCGGTAGCATTTCTAAATATGAATGTAAATTCTTTTTTTATTTATTTATTTATTTTATTTTACATTTGTTAACCGGGCTAGTCTAACTGGATATATTTCCATTTTCAGTAGAGGCCCAGGGAGAAAAGCTCCGGCAATTATAGAAATTACAACATTAAAAATTAAAAATTTAAAATTTAAAGAATTAAAAGTAGAAATTGACAGAAAAGGTTTTAATAAAAATACAACAAGGACTTGTGCTTAGAGATAGAAAGTATGCTGTACAACCAGTATTAATAAGATAGAAAAAGAAGTTAGTTAATTAAGAGTAATTAATCTACTAGAGAGAGTTTATTGGCATATAAATTTGGGAGTATCAGTTAGTCTATCTTACTAGGAATTAGTATGTAACAAAAGTATTAGGAGTGTTAGTAATTTAAGTGAGAAAAGTAGGAATTCGAAATTTAGGGAGCTATACTTAGTAAAGGGAAATGGTTAGTCAGGTTTACTACAGGGGCATAACCAGTGTGTTTGGAGGTGTTTTTTGAGGTTATGTTTAAAGAGAGGCAAGGAAGAAAGCAATGTTAGTTCGTTGGGCAGTAGGTTCCAGTGTTTTGCCTACTTGCAGTTGTGGTTTCAGGTTCTCTTTTTGTAAAAAGAGAGTCTCCGGCCAGGTTATTAGACTTGCCTATGCAAGCAAGCAGTTTTATGAAACCCATTGTTCCTGCTACCATTGAAATGGTCTGGGTATCCTTCTTCCACATTGTTTTAATTTCTGCCTGCAATCCTGTATTTTAAAACATTATGTTGCTTTGTACGTAAGACATTGTAATCACTGTGTGTAGCAATTTCAATGATCAATGCTACTTCTGTCTCCTTTTCATGAATTACTATATCTGGTTCTCTCACATCTATTTTTTGAACTGTTGGTAATAGGTGGTCCATTGTGATATAAACTTCATCATTCTCTATAATGCTTTGTGGCTCATGTTTCCAATGCTTCTTAGCTACTTCAATATTGCAATGTTTGCATAATCCCCAATGCAACAGTTTTTAGCCATTATTATAAGTTTCAGTATTGCCATTTGTGTGTTACACCCAGTAACAAGATGAGTGACTGTTTCCAATTCTTTTATAAAACCTGCATTTGTCTGTTTCTCCCACATGTTCAATGAATTTTATTAACCAACGTGTACATAGTCCACCATCCTGGGCTGACAATATTAACCTTTGCCCTTTTGGTTTAAATTTCCCTCTCCATAGCCATTCTTGCATCAGATACTGATCAATATGCAGTTCTTCCAGGAGTTTTCTGTACTTGAAACCATATTTCTGCTTTTTCTGTATTTCTTGTCGCCTCATCTGATCCTTCACTTTATATTCTTTCTTTTGTTGTTTTGGCACATTCAGTTGCTGCCTGATTTTTGACTACTTCTGGTTTGATTTTCATTCCCACTTGACATCAATATGTTTCTGCTAAACTAAGCAAGGAAGTCATCTTAGACTTTTTCTCTTCATATTTTAAAACTTTCACCATGTTTGCATTTTGTGAGGTCAGCAGATGTGTATGCAGTTCTACGATTGCAGATCCATCCATGAAATGAATTTTGAGAAGGCCCATACCTCCTTCAGAATGGGGAATAATAAAATATTGGTATGCACTGATTTTTATAAATCATTTGATAAGCATGAAGCATTTTTCTTGTTTTCATCTCCAAATGATCCAGTACCTTTTGGGCCCAGTCAGTCACCCCAAAACTGTAAGTTAGGACAGGAAGAGCAAATTGGTTTATAGCTTGAACTTTGTTCCTAGATGTCATAACACTTTTCAGATTCATTTTAGTCTTGTAAAATATTCTTTTCTAAATTTTGTTTGCATTTGTTCATATTTTATTGTTAATCCTTCACCAATTCACACATATTTATAAACACCCTCTTGCTCGAGTTCCAGTATATCACATTCCTGTCCCAGAGTGGTATTTTCATTGGTGCTGCAGCTTTCCTTCTTTAAAGGTTGCTTTTGCACATTTAGGAAGACCAAATGACATTCTTATATAATCTGAGAAAGTTTTGCCTACTTGCAGTTGTGGTTTCAGGTTCTCATCTGATGAACTGTACAGTTTTAAATCATTCACAAAAAGAAAAAGAGAAATCTTTACCCTTTTTTTGTTTTCTGGGAGCTGAATTATAACCTTGACCTAATCTGATAAGTAGACATCTTAATGGGTTAAGGGCAAGACAAAAGGGCAGCAACAGTGACAGAGTCACCCTGGAATATCCCTCCTGGGATACTAATTTGTCTTTTATCATGGCTTAGCTGTAAAGTGGTTTGTACTGTTTCATGGTCAGTGTAATGTAATCAATCAATCAGTGTAAGATGTATGTTATACATCTGTAAGCAGTCCTTTATCCATTAATGTGTGATGTTGTCAAATGATTTTTTGTAGTCTATCCATGCCATACTTAGATTCATCCCCATTTTACAATTCTCCATTATGATTTTATTTAACAACAAATTATCTTTTGTTCCATATGCCTTTCTATTTTATCCTTTTTTTCTATTGCCATGATTGAGTTTTCTTCTAAACGACAATAAACTCTGTCGGCATCATTTCCAGTATACAGTTTAAACATCATAGGATAACATAGGATACCTTGCAGGTTCACTCTTAAGGATGAGTATCATTTTTCCTGTTGCTAACCAGGTTGTCATGCCAGGATGCACATATAATTTGTTCTTCCTCAGGGCTAAATCTTCATGTAAAAATGTTAATACTTTTAGCAAGAAGTTAGGTACTGCATCTGTGTCTGGGGTTTTCCATTTAGAAGATTTTGTTAATTTTGTTTCAGCTTCTCTGACTGTTACATCATCCCATTTCATATCCTGTACATTTGAACTTCTTGCTGTTTCTTTTACTTCTATTCATTCAGCATCTTTGTTATATTCCACAAGATCTTCATAGACATTTCTCCAAAATGTGTCTGTTTCTTCTGTTTTGGTGGTATTTCTATTTCTTTTGCGTTGTTTTCTGAATATCTATAAAATGGTTTTGAGTTATGAATGAATTGCTTATTTTGTACTTTTCCTTTAAGTTTATCTGCATATCTTCTAAGTTTTTTTTTTCTGCCTGTGCTGACATCTTTAATTTATTATTTGCAATAGTGTACCAAAGATCCTGGTCTGTTTTAATACTGCACATTGCTTTTATCACATCTATTTTTCTAAGTATTTTTGTCAATCTGTTCCTTCTTCTGTATTCTTCTAACAATGACACTTCTTGTCTTAGTGCTTTATAGTTTTATAGTCCATACTTGCATGATGGCATTTGAAATCTTCCCTTTCTTTCCCTTTTTTGCCCTGCATTTTTGTGGTAATTATCTGTTATTATTTTAGATGCACAGTAATGTAGCCTATTTACTTCTGTTATATCACATGGATTTCTGTTAATAGCCTTAATCACTGTGGTCATTTGTTTTATTAGTCTCTAACATTTTGGGTCTTATTAACTATCCGTACTCTATTTCTTTCATTGATCTTAATATACCTATCCATCTGTAGTAAATCAAGTAATTCTTTCTTTAGATCACTTTCTTCTAAACTGAGGGCACATTCTGTTCTCCCTTTACTGCGGGCATTCTATAGAAAGTTTCATCTTCCTGTGATGTATTCTCTTCAACAGCATCCTGCATCATCCATTGCTCTTTCATATGGGAACTCACTGGCCTATCGGTCTACAACATTGACTGCATCAGAGTTGCCATTGTTTCCTGCTCTTTCCCTTGTTGTGCAACTCCAACTGAACTTTTATACCGGTTTCCACTGAAGGGACTAGAGTATCTTCATTGGACAGATGATCATATGCTTCCTGTTCCACCTGTTTGTCCTTTGTTTGGGGACTCATTGTTCCATCATGCTGTGACATTACCAGAGTTGGATTTTCATAACTAAATCCTTCACTTTGCTGGTAATCCATAACTTCAGTTTTTATTTCTTTAACTTCTATCTTACTAATCCTCTTGTCTACTTTCCCATTTTGTTTTTTTATCTTTCTCTTCAAATTTCTTTGGTGTTACTTTTTCTATTACTTAGTTTTGCTTTCTCCTCTGCATAAATATTGCATTATATTAAATCTTTTTTTCTTTACCATGTCCATATTTCTTCTTCAAATGCCTCCCACTGCGTTTGTTTCTCTTCACTTTGGGGATTCTTTGATCTATCATGTTGTGACATTACCAGAATTGGATTTTCAGCACTGAATCCTTCAACTAGCAGGTATTTAATAACTTCAGTTTATATTTGTTTAACATCTACTTTACAAATTTTCTGTTCTACATCCCCCCCCACTTTATTTTATTTATTTATTTATTTATTTTTGTCTTGATTAGATTGGCTTTCTTCTTTGCATAAATATTGCGCTATATCAAATCTCTTTTTTTTTCTCCCATGTCCACGTTTCTTTTTTATACCTTTCAAAAATCTCTAGGTTTTGTTCTTTATATTTTCACACTTCCTAAGTCACTTAATTTTCCAAACAGCCCAAAGTTTCTTGGTCTATATAATGTTGGTAATGGATCTGTTGTATTAATGAACATAAATCTGCATTTGAAGCTTTTGACAGTTTTTCTTGGGTAAGTATTTTTCATCCTTTGATTACTCCTAAACTTTTTGAATTTGTTCTATCTGGAAATTCTGAGCTTTTTGCATAATAGTAACAATACATAATACTCCACTCTGTCAACTTTATGGCTCTTTTTGGTCCATCAGTTGTTTTCTTAGGCCTACTACTTCCTTCTTCAACAGGGGTGTCTTCCTCCTCCTCCTCCTCCTGAGCCCGGCCTAATCCCATTGTAGGAATGAGTACATGTCTTGAAGATTCCACACTGTCATTTTTTTCCATTCCTGGCACCAATGTGCCTAACACGAATAGACAATTTTTTTATCCTGGGACTTGTGAATCCAGCTGTCTTTTTTATTTTTAAACTAACTTCTGTCAATGATATATACTATATAAAATACAGTCTATATATCAGTATTGTCTTGGTGAGATTTTGTAAAAACTGAGTCCACCTCATAGAGGTACTCACCAAGACCTCAAAATTAATTCAGTTACAGCAATACTACTCTCCTTTGCTTGCTGATTTTATCATCTCTACATTTGGACCCCTACTGCTATGTAAAAATAAACATGTTTCAGAAGATTGACCTGAAGATAGTCCAGTGCTCTCTGAGGTGCTCCATTCACCCTATGTGCATCTCCCAGTGCCTTGCAATCTGTTCAGGAGCTGCAGAGACAGAGAGAGAGAATAATAAAAATATACTGGGTGCCATGCAATATCAGTTAGTATGGATAGGGGATATATGTTACACTTACAGTATGGATGAGGTGATTAAGCCTGAGCTTCATCCTCCCAACATCCAAGGACATTATGTTTTTGGCTCCTTGTATCACTATAATGGTGATGGCACTGTTTCCCCATGCATAGGATGTCAGTTACATAAGTGATAGCCTTGGCCTACCTATTCAAGGCTTCAGCCTTGTACTGACACCTGGTATAGATACCCCCACAGGATCCTGTGACTGTAATGCTTGTGGAGAAATTACAGAAAAATATTTCTCTCCTCCGGACACCACCTATGTGCTATAAAAGGAACAACACTAACTTCCCTTTGCCAAACATGAGTTTCTCTTTCCAAGATATCAGGAGATATTGCACTGAACCTGGTGCCCAAAAGAAATTTCAGATTTTATATCTTATGTGCAGTCACACTAAATGGAGGGATTGCATTTGTGAAATGGATAGCTAGCAACATCCGATACATATACTGTGTTGCTATGACACTTCAGCATCTGTTTGCTGCTAAGATTGCATGCTCTACTGCAACTCCATATTAACATAATTATTCATGACATATCCATTACATTTACATCAACAGATGTTATTTACAGAGAGATAGAAGTGGCAGGGCAATGCTAAGGACAGTGCGGTCTGTATAAAGTAACTGAATGAGGAGGAGATTGATTCAGTGCAGTTACTGTCTGTTGCGGAAGGAGTTGTAGTTTGGTTGGGGTGCACTGACCTTTTTAAGGAATGATCAGGAAAGTTTAGAGTTTTTTATGTTTGTGTTGAATATTATTACAACAGGTTTGTTTACCTAGTTTGATATGGAGACTAGTAATGTTTCTTAGGTGTCTAAATAGCTGAATTGAGTTTTGGTTCTTTCCATGCTTTACCACATTCTAATATTAGCTGTTTTGTTTCCTCAGTTAGCCATGGTGCAGGGTTGGAGTTAATTATTTTGTTGCAGAATGGAACTATGCCTTTAAGGAATTTTAAGAAAATGTAATGAAGTGGGAGACTGCAGAGTCTAAAGATATAGATTTTAGAATATTACAAATGTACCGAGATAGTGTTTTTATTGAACTTAGTTGAATTTTTGAATTTCATATTTGGTTGCATATAATTTGTTTGTCCTGGCTATTATAACTTCTAATGGTGTTTGTTGGCAGGTGATCACTTATGGTGCTTGGTGGACATCCAGCTGCAATTACTTTGTCTTGTTTATTGGTGAACATCTAGTCTAAAGTTGACTGCCTGCTGGTGTTTTTGTCTATTTCAGTGGGGAGGAGGATGAAATTAAATGAGTAAAGCCATATAAAACTTATGTATTCTGTTGGGGTAGTACTGTTTGCAAGCTGCCAGTCTATGTTCAGGTCTCCCAGGATGAGGGTTTCGTATTGGATGTTATGAGATATTCATTGAAAGATATTTTTGGCAGTATTGATGTTGTCACCTGTAGGATGTGTAACACTGATATAAAGACAGTTTTTCCTAGTAGTAATTTTCAGTGTTGCTAAATCAATATCAGCATTGTTAAGTTTTGGAATTTCTTGTTAAGTAAGGTTATATTTAAGGAGTTTTATAGAGAATCACAACACTTCCTACTCACTTGTTTATCCTATCAATGTAGATTAGATTAAGTACTGGAAAGGTGATGTCATTATCAGGTAGCCTGTTTTCTATGGCAATGACTACATCAGGGAGAGAACAGCGAGTAGCCATGGATATCATGGATTTTATTACGTATGCTTCTCAGGTTCGTATTTAACAACTGGAGATTATGCTTGGAGAAGAAGTGTGTGTTAGTAGATTGGGCATTGGGCATGTCATCCGTGTTAATAACATCATTGATTTCTGCTGCTGCACCTCATGTTTAAGATCACTTGCATGCTAGTCACAACATCTTTAATGCATCCAACAGACTTCTATTCAGTTTTTCCTATGAGATGTTAAATGTTATATATCTTTACCAGCTTATGTCATTAACTGCTGCTCTATTCCAAGTGGCAGACAGTGTGAGGAGTATAAATGTTTGTTATTGTGATGTGTAAGTCCTTTCTGTATGTGTTTGTTGTGCTTATTATGAGCTTGCAACATGGTAACAGTCACTAAAAAGAGCCTTACTTACACGAGCCACATAGCTTTCACAGGACAAGTGTCAATAATGCACATTTCAGATTTTCACAACAGTGAAAATTCTGTAAATCTGATTCACATCACAAGATTCAAACCCATGCATAGCTCAGTCACAATGTAACAAACACAGCTTTACACAGGTATGTCACAAAAGCTGTCAGACAAACATGTGAAGAGCTAGTCACCAAAATGGAATATATTTAAAAACAAAAAAACAATATTCTATAAAGGCATCTGTCCTTCACTGGATTAGAACTGTGCATGTAGTGCAATGACATAGATATTTCACATCATTACCACACTGAGCCGTGGAAGCTATAGGAGAGAGTGCAGTCACCTTAAATAATTTTGATGTTTGCTTTTTATTTCAGATTTACTTACTAATGTACAATGATGCTAATTACTAGTATGCAATCGATGGCAAAATCTTAGCACAAGCATAGAAACTGTTGTCTTTTTTACTGTATGAAGAGATACATAAAGCAATCCAAAAACAAAGAAAACAGTGTCCAAACTGGCCATAATCTTTTATTATAAAATGTAAGCACTTTCAGGTTAAAAAACCCTTCATCAGACAAACTTCTCATAATCACGGCAGTTTTTAAATATTAAAACATTTTTAAAAGCAACCAATTACTCTCTATACTTGACCCGCCATTTCTTTAAGTCTGGTTTTAAAGGTACAGAACTATTTAACCTAGGTGGTTTGTCAGCAGCCAACTGTATGATCCATCTTAGCTCTGGATACTCGGTATCATTGACAATGCCCCCCTCCCCTTTTTTTTCATCTGTGCTACATGCAGAACCATAAAAACAAAAGTATGATCTGGAAAGCTAGAAACATGTTGGCACAATGCATTGTGTTTATTCTTCTTTCTAATAGATGACAAGGGGTGCAATATTCTTGTTTTTAACTTACAATTAGTTTTTTAAACATAAAAACTCGGACATGACTTGCAGCATGCCAAGTAAACCACATTCGCTGTATGGGAATCTGCATAAAACGAAGGTGTATTTTTTTGTTTGTAACAGGATGTATAAAATAGTTTAAACCATTCACATTTGAACATGCTTGATGCTTTGCAATGTCTACAGGGAAAAGTCCCTGTTCTCATGTGTGCAGAGGAAACACTGTTAGCCTTCTTATTTTTAAACCAGATTGTATGCATAACATGTCTTTTATATTACTATTTCAGTTGAAGGTAAATCTAGGTTTCTCATCTCAAATATTCTTCAAGTGATTGTCACTTCTTAGTATCTTTCAGTTTTGCTTAATAATATCACATATCCCATACACATTGTTACTATAATGTAGCATTACCTTAGGCTTTTTTGTCATACTTATTAGATGGCTTCAACTTGTCTCCCTGATGTTCATTATTATCAGAAAACCATAGTCTAGCCCTGGCTTCTCTGTTAGATATTATACTGGTCTTAGTTTTTTCTAAGTTTTCCTTTGCATACCCCTTTTCCTTAAGATGTTTATTTAACACATCTATTTCTTTGTGAAACGCATTATTGTCTGTGCACAGCCAAGAAAATCTGGATCCTTGCCCTTGCATAATATTATGAAAAGTATGCCTAGGATGCATACTATGTGCATTCAAATAATGATTTCTCCAGCATAGTTTCCTATGCAAGGTGGTATTTATCTTACCAGTTGCATTTTTATTTAATGTGACATCTAAGAAGGCAATGGTCTCATTGCTGTGCTCAGCTGAGAACCTAAGAAAATCTGTAGTTTTCTCCAGGTACTCAACAAAGTTTAACAGTTCATCACTGCCCTGTGCCCACAACAAAAAAATATCATCAACAAATCTGGCATTAAAAAAATGTTGAATTCTTCCATAGATGTTCATATTTAAAAATATTTTTATCTTCCCAGAAGGCTAACACTATATTAGCATATGAGTATATGAGTTGGCACAGGGCGTGCTCATGGCAACACCCTGCACCTGCCCATAATGTGTTCCATTACAAAGAAATATGTTATTTTCTAACACCAATGCTAGTGCTTCCAGGATTAAAATATCGGTATTCTCATCTTATATATTAACTGTATACAGTACCTCTTTCACTGCCTTTAACCCAAATTCATTTGTGATGACCGTGAACAGACTGTTGATGTCCATGGTTACCATCAACACATTCTTCAAATCTAAAGTTTGGCAAGCGTCATACAATTTTGATAAGAATTGTGCAGTGTCTTTCAAAATCCTAGGAAAATAAGCAAGAAAATTTTTCAATTTTGCTTCTAGCCACATAGATGAATGTTCAGTAACCCATCCCCTCCTTGAAACTACTGGTCTCATCGGTGGGGGTAGGGTATTTTTATGCATTTTTGGTAGTGCTTTAAAAATAGGAATTACTGGATGTTCAATGCTTAAAAATACATATAAGTCATCATCTAACACTCCATTTATTCTTAAAGCTGTTAGCTTCTTATGAAACAAAAGAAACTTCGGCAACCCGAATAAAACTGTTGACAAACTAGTGAACAGCAACCAAATGGAGAAGGAAAATGGCCACACAGTCAGATGATGTTATTTTAGCTTTCTTCCACTTTAATGTCACGTGGACTTCTTCAGAAAAACCAGGACGCCTCCCAACGTCCTGGTTTTATAGTCATTAAACAGGAAATGATGTTATAATCCTGAACATTATAGTTTACATTCAAATATCAAAATGAAAAATAAAAAATGACACTTTTATAAAAAATTAATGTTTGTCATTACTGATTTTTTAAAAAATTCCATACTTTGAAAAACTTTCGTTTCATCCAATTATCAATGTGAAACCTTGTTTAACATTATCGATATTTGTGACTCTCCCATGTAGGACTTTATACAAACATGACCGACTGATACCAGGATGACTTAAAATCCAACGATGCATGTGTGTACTTTTATATGTGACAAAAGTTTATCACTGAAAAGACTATTTTGTAATGATGACTCCCTATGCTGAAATGCCTCAGGAACTTCTATGATAAATGAATAACTATCTAACGTGAATAAATAATGATGTCAACAATTGGTCTGTCCGATGTATCTCTCTTGTTATTGAACCGTGTTGAGATATGAGCATATCCATTGGGCCATAACCTTTGCGAACTAACTGACTCCAGTGGTCCCATAGTTAGCTTCTTACTAACATTACTTATATATTGCTTAACTATCAAAGGTGAAATATTTCTATAAGTACTGGTATCACTAGTTAGGGCATCCAAGGATTGTATGCATGTTGTAGTATCCATAACTGCAATGGCCCCACCCTTATCAGCTGGTTTTATAACCAATCTATCATCATTCATTAGATCTAGCAATGCTTGCCTTTCCAAATAAGTTGTTATTAAACCTGCATGTTGCATTCTCAAGATAAAGTCTTATTTCATCCTCACAAGTTTTTAAGAAAGTATGCACTGTGGGGTGCATAACTGGTACAAAAGTACTCAGATGTGTCATAACATTAGTATAATGTCTGTTTCCCCTAAACATGTTATTCAGAATAACAATCCGCCCAAACATGTGCAAATCCAGTATAACTTTACTTAATACTGATGCCATACTGGGTACAAATGATAAACCTTAACCTAAAACATCAATTTGTTCTTTAGTCAATTGAACACTAGATATATTAAATACATTACAGTTATTAAAATCAGTCAGTTCATGACTCTCCACTGTTTCACATCACTTTGTACAGACCGACCTTACCTGTTTTCTGTTTTCTTCCTTACTGGTACTGGGAAAGTTGGAAAAGTCATAGAGCTGCTCCTTGCTGCAAAAAAAGAAGAGGATGAAGAAAAAGGAATCAAGGTTTTCGGTCTTGCTCCCAAACTAATGCTGGGCTGTTTTAGTTCCCTGTGTGATGTCATCAGCCCGAGCCATAGTAGAAGTGTTGCTATT
Source organism: Protopterus annectens (assembly GCF_019279795.1). Classification (NCBI taxonomy): domain Eukaryota; kingdom Metazoa; phylum Chordata; order Ceratodontiformes; family Protopteridae; genus Protopterus; species Protopterus annectens. The sequence continues at coordinate 438,527,840 of NC_056735.1, forward strand.
GGGGTCCATGGCAACCATGGAGCCTTCTGCTGTCATGGTTGTAGCCACAGAAGCATTGTTCACATTTTGTTGAACATTAACATTCTGAAAAGCATCACTGGGCTCAGTAGGCACATTGTTGGTATGTAAATTACTTGCTACTGCTGGATTAGATTCAGTTCTAGCCTGCTCACAAGGCCATGTAAAAATACAGCCTGTCATGAAGTCCTGATAGTCCCTTTGCAGCTTTCTCATCTTTGTTTTCTGTAATTTATTTTCAAACAAGGCTATATTATTCAGTACTTGGGTAATTCTACACAGATATTGGTCTGCGTTATAGTGCATTTGCAGGTTACTCTGTAGATCTTTTACCTCACTACGAAGTTCCTCTTCAACAGATGAAAAATATTCTATAAGCAAATTCATATAACGAAAGCTGGTATCTATATTTATCTGCTGCCAGCACGCTAGTAAGTCTAGACATGCATCTCCTTGTGCTAGTGTACATAATACTGTCATACCCTATGCACTATTTTATATTCCAAGCATGCTTCCATGTGAAGTCTCTGCCATTGCAGGCATTTCATTTTTCTTGTGGTATTATCTAAACTAGTCAAAAGCTCAAAAAAAGTCTCATTCATGGCTCACCTGCAGATAGGCCATCTTCCTGTGTGTAGTTCTTCATCAAGTCCATCCTAAGTAAAGGATTTAAACAGGAAGAAACATTACTTTTGAATTTCTCACTTACTGAGCCCAGTGAACGTTTATGTGGCTGGTAATCCAGTTCAACCTCATCATTTTGTAGTTCGGCCATGTGGAAAGAAGATGCAACAACAAACCAAAATGTAGCAAACACAAGCCTCTTAGCTTCCCTTAAGGACTCATCTCAAACCTCTTGTAAGAGCAAATCCAAAAACAAACGAAACAGAGTCCAAACTGGCCATTATCTTTTATTATAAAGCATAATCCCTTTCAGGTTAAAAAACCCTTCATCAGACAAACTTCTCATAACCATGACAGTCTTTAAATATTAAAACATTTCTAAAAGCAACCATTTACTTTCTATACTTGACCCACCTTTTCTTTAAGGCTGGTTTTAAAGGTACAGAACTATTTAACCCAGGTGGGTTGTCAGCATTTAACTGTATGATCCCTCTTAGCTCTGCATACTCTGTATCATTGACAATGCCCCCCTTTTTGTTTTTATGCTGGAAAAACTAATTGTAAGTTAAAAACAAGAATATTGCACCCCTTGTCATCTATTAGACAGAAGGATAAACACAATGCATTGTACCAACATGTTTCTAGCTTTCCAGATCATACATTTGTTTTCATGGTTCTGCATGTTGCACAGATGAAAAAAATAGGGGGGGGGCATTGTCAATGATACAGAGTATGCAGAGCTAAGAGGGATCATACAGTTGGCTGCTGACAACCCGCCTGGGTTAAATAGTTCTTAACCTTTACAACCAGCCTTAAAGAAAAGGCGGGTCAAGTATAGAAAGTAATTAGTTGCTTTTAGAAATGTTTTAATATTTAAAGACTTTATGAGAAGTTTGTCTGATGAAGGTTTTTTTAACCTGAAAGCGCTTACGTTTTATAATAAAAGATTATGGCCAATTTGGACTCTGTTTCATTTGTTTTTAGATTTGTTCTTACAAGAGGTTCGAGAGGAGTCCTTAAGGGAAGCTAAGAGATTTGTGTTTTGAGACATGTAAAGCATTGCAGAATGGATAAGTAAAAAAAATATAAAATAATAAACTTAAAAGTATTGTTTATATGATCCATTTATATCAATATGTGCCTCATGTTTAGATGTTCTTTACCAGATTAAATGTTGTCAATGAGAGGATACACGACAGACAGAGCGAGAGAGAGAGATGGAATGGGGAAAGAAGTGAATAGTTGCACAGATACTAAAATGGCATAATTGGAACATTGTAGTCATGTTAGTCTTATGATTCATGTGGTGATGTAATAATTATAATAATATCATTTTTTAACTTGGTAGGATCATTGGGCACACAGTCCTTTTCAGAGATCATCCATGAGCAATGCTTGGGTAAGTGACTTGTTCAAGTTCACACAGAAGGCAGCTGTAGACTGTGAGTATCAAACTCTCTACTCCAGATAGCATAGTTCACAGCAGTAGACTTCTCTGCCAGATCTCCTGTCAGTTGTGCAATATGGCAAACCTCAGTCCAGGTTTTTCCTTATAAGCTTTTTGTGGTTAAAACTGATTAAAATATTCTATTGTTATATCTATGGTTAGGGATAGCATGGCCACTGCTGGCAACCTGTGATGCATAGACTGTGGAACAAGCAACTCACATTAATCATTGAACACATGACCAATATGTTGACTACTATAATGATACCTTTCATACACATAAAAGATTGTTATAGAAGTAGTCACTTTAGTCAATATACTTTTTTCAAATGTTATTTTGATGTATTGATAGCATATAGTGCTATATAACACATCCTCATGCAACATATATTTACAACACTACTATTTGTAACTAAATATTATTTGAGCATAGCTGTTCAACAACAGATAGGTGCATCAATTATCCTTATGAGGTAAAACTGCAATGTATAGGCCTATCTCACAGCAAATTCTGAGTTATTCCCAGGTGCTCAGGCAGTAGCATAGATATGGTGTGACAAGAGAGTCAACTTTGCTGGCGCAAGGGGTCAGTGGGCACCATCAGCCAGTCCTCATCTCCTTGTAATGGAGTACTGGCTTTTAATAGCTGGTATTGCATTTGCAGTCAAATGTGAGTGCTATAGTACTCCATGCAGGTAAGGTATAAACTCTAATAAGTGCCTGCTACATTTGTAGCAGCAGTTTGCCACAGTTTAAAAGACGAAATTTTCTTTTTTTTTGCTAAAACATGACTATGTATCCCTCCATACAGACACAGGGCACAGGAATAGGAGCTGAATGGCTGGAGCAGAAGGGAGGAGAGAGGGGTGTCATTCATCTGGCTATCTTTTGGTGTGCTAGTAGAAGGAATGTCCATTTTTATTCTTGCTTTTCTTTTTAATTTTTCAACAGAAGAGCTGGGGGGGTGGATCTGACTATAATAAAATAAGCAGCTTATTATAGCATTTTTTTTTAGCTCGGAGTAGGGCACTGATTCACAGTACTGGCACAGGATGCCAGTTGATCCACCTATGCATCTGTATTCAGGGGTGTACAAAGTACCATGCAGAACTCAACACATCGTTTACCTGATTTGCTCCCTGCTCACATGCTGCAATCCTGAAACATTAATGGTGTGAGCACCAATCAGCATACATATCATGGCTAAAGGGTAGAGCCTACATGATATAAGCACAATGTGGAACAGTGATCATCATGGAGCAATGGAATGCGTTCTACTTTTATATAAGTGAGCTGTTGTAGTATACCATTATTCCCATAATTCAGGGATCTGACAAACTTCAGGTGTGTATTGTGGTTTACACTTGCATCTTTGACCAACATTATCATTTTGTGTGCTATGTAGATGTAGATGTAGATGATACATATGACTGCATTTTCTTGTTAATCTCTGTACCTGACTATTACAAGCTGTCCACATGTGTACTAGCTCTGCTAGAATTCAATCATAGCAAACCTGCATGGTATGTACTTTAATTTGCCTTGTGCCACTGTAATGTTTCTTATTTCTAAACTTGTATGTATGAAATCATTTTAGAGATGTCTGTTGCATGCGTTTTGTGTTATCTTCCTATTTTACTAAAGATGTTTGTGTGCTTGTTGGCATTACAATCATGCAGGTGTTATACAGTCATGGTGTTTACATGGGTTAGGAATAATGGTGATGTCTGGGTGCAGCTATATATATATATATATATATATATATATATATATATATATATATATATATATATATATATATATATATATATATATATATTATATACATACATATTTTTTGGGGGTGGATGCCTATGGTGCTGTCTGTCACTAGGAAAAATTTTGCCTTATATATTTGCCAGTTGCACTCTTACATGCTATTGTCAGTACCAGCCATGTGAAACAATGGCTGCTAATTTCAGTCTTTTTCATATTAACAGGGAAACAACTAATGGATGATGCTATAACCAGATCTAGCTATAAGCTAAGAATGAGGTGGTACTACAGACCATCTTTCTCCAAGATAGATGGCTCATCACTTTGAAACTCTCCTACAAGCCCTTCCTTGAATGTGTTTGGAAACAGTTTGTTGAGGATGTGAAATCTGCTGGCAGCCAGTGCTGGAACTATGGTGTGGCAGAAAGCCAGTGACATGTTTGGTAATCCCACCAACAGAGTGGAGACATGGCACAGAAGAGGAGGGATACTGGTGGTGGGCCATCTACTGAACCACCACTTACAGAGATGGAGGAGACCCTAGCCTCACTCAAAGCCAATACCACTGTCAAAGAATTCCACATTGCTTTGCTGAATGTGGGGGCAGAGATTGCTAGATGACAGAGGATTTACACAAATGATGACTCAGGTATGTGTTCTTACCTTTGCTATGTCTCCCATTTGCAGTTTTTACTCATGTTACTTGTTTAAAGTATCTATCTCACCTATTCTGGATAGGTACATCTGGCATCCATTTGTAACAACTACTGCACAAGGTAAGGGGATGGCTAACTTTATGTTATCTTTCCTTATAGTTGTAATGACATCTTTTGTATGTGTAGTTGTGGTGTTTAGGCAAAGTTACACTGGAACTAATTTGCTTTTCTGTGTTCAGAGGTAATGTATTGTCTGGCATCAGCACTGAGGAACTGCCACCATCTAATGCTGGGGATACTTAGACTATGGTGACAATGGTGGCAATGATGAGGTACAGTCTGTGGCTGTAGAGCATTTGCTGTACACAGGGAGTGTTACACCCATATCCCATTCACATACTGTGGACATAGTCTCTCTGCCTGTGCATACCTATGATGCATTACTATCTAGACAGTGAACAGGTTTATGAGGACAATTTTGATGAGGATAATGTAGTGTCACCAGGTACAAACATGACAGAATTTGTTCCTTGCCTTTGTGAGTGAGAGGTTCCACACAAGGGGTTGGTATCAGTGCTCACAGAAGGTATGGTTACTGCCCTCCCCCTGAGGTTGGTGTGTCAGTAGCTGGTATCTAATGCATGTGCAGGGTTATCACTCAAGTGCAGGCAAGTTCTACTGTGGTCTCAGAAGAGGTTATGAGGGTAATCCAAGCAGTGTATGCTAATTTACATGACTGCATGAACCATGTGTGACTCCTTGGACAGGATGAATGACACATTGTAATATTTAATATGATGTGCCTATTTTGGATCATCTGTTGATGCAAGGATCAGTCCATGAGGCTGGTCTTCTGTAATGTTCTCAGATGTTAACCAATATGGCCATGGACAGGCAAGGTCCTACACCTGTAGTGGAAGAACTTCCCCTGCCTAATCAGTGGTAGAGGTTTATCTACCCTGAAGAGGTCATCACCATGGTTATGGCTGAGGTCATTCTGACACTTCTTCCAGCAGATGTTGGTCACATTTGGGTAGCACACTAACATCTAGCCAGGGTCATGGTATGACAAGTGCAACTCCTAAAAGAGTGGGGACCAATATACCGCAGTGATCCACGTGCAGATTCTGTGTCTGTGAAGAGACACAAGCAACCTAGTACAGCTCATAGCTAATCTCCTGCATATAGTGCTTCAGGCCCCTGGATCCAGTAAATTATACCCTGTCAATTTACCATAAGTTTACACACTTAAGGTGAGTTGCATTCCATTATTTGCCACATATTAGTACTCCCATTCACATGCTTTCCTGTGAATGACATACATCCTGTACACCATCTCCAACCTGTGCATGTCATCATCATACCTCTCAATGTCTTAGTGCAATATATCTGCACAAAGCCTTAAATAATGAGGAACAAAGACCCAGTAAACTTTCAAAGCTACTTGAATAACATGGTTTGAGTTAGCTTGCATTTTCTGAAGGATGTGAAGTCTGAAACTCAAATGTCATTGTTTAGTGACTTCAGCCCTTAGTGATTTTCCAAAAAAAACACAAATTTTATGAAGAACAGACCAAAAATATGAGGCAAAAATCTGAACATTCTGTCAAAATATGGACAGGTCATATGCTTTTGCATACATCAGTAGCAATTTTTGCAACACCTTAGGTATTGTATATTTCCAATGTACCTTTTTTTTCCTCACATCTGCAAATGATGATAACCATGGCCAGGACTTTGTTCAGTTTTTGACTTAGGCTGTCTTATGTCTGATGCACAGAGTGGGCAACCTATGTATCTGTTAACTCAGTTATCTGTTTTTGTATGCTTTAGTAATACTTGTCTACATCAGCCTAAGTATTGCATATTTTTTAATATACAGTTTCCCTCCCCACCTGTCCAAAGAATGATAACTGGAGCCAGGACTTATTGTATGACTTGGGCTGCCTATGACTGATGCACAGAGTGGCCATATAACAGGTTTTCCATTGTTATGGCAGCCCCTGACATATGTTTAGAATCGCCTTACGTGTGAACGCCAAGAAATGGTCATGTACATAGCTTAGCATAGCTAATTCTATGTATCTCTTAGTTGTATTTATTTTTGTATTTATTTATGTGTTGATTTATTCATTTATGTTTAAGAGGGAAGAACAATAATCAGATTTGACATTTGCAGCCTCATTCTGGGTTATATACAAAGTAACAATAGTAAAGAAATATTAAAGATATAAATAAGTTATATAGTATAGTGACAATGTAAAATAGATGCAGAAAATATATACATATTTACAAGAAGATTTAAGAAGATGTAAGGTCAGGAGTATACCATGCATAATACAAATGTTATAGATGAGTTAAATATGGTCCACCTGAATGAGCAGATATAGCATATATATGTATGGAGGGACATTTTAGCAATGAAGAGAGAAGAAATTATAGAATACTAAGAGCTTCAATAAAAGAGCTAATAACAGGAGAAGTGAATATTTCATATATAATAGGGAGTAGATAAGGCAGATGGAGAAGCTATGGGTATGAATTTATATGCTGGAGAGGTTAAGAAATTATGCAGCTAAGCTTTTCTGGTATGAATATAATAGTGCAAGCATGGGGTATTAGGTGACATGGCATGTGTTCTGATGTGTTCTTGCTTTGTTCCGTTAGATATTGTTTGAACTGAGGTTTGAGTGGTTTGTGGACAATGATTTCAGTAGTGTCAGATACTGATTCTTACAGCTTAGGGGCAAGAACAAAGAAGCAGTTGTCTGTGTTAAGAAGTTTAGTGCATTGAGTTATGGTAGTATGTCCATTGGGGGTCTGGCTTCTGAGGTTGTAGTGAGGGTTGGGAGAAGGGCCATTAGTGGGTTGGTTTCATAGGTTGTAGTGTGGGTTGGTCAGTTTCTCCTGATTTGATAATTTCTGTATAATACTAGCTCATATTCATTGACTCCCCTCATAAGAGGCATGGTCTGGATCAGAATTTTCTTAAAAGACTTTCTTTACTTATTTATAATTGCTCAGTTCAAAGCAGTACAGACTGATTATTTTCTTATCTGGAGTAGAAAAATGACTTCCATCCTTCATTATTTGCATAAACAGCATGGCATTGAACACAATTATTCACTGGAAACTTTGGACATATGCTTGTGTTTACAAGCTGCAAGGAGCATCTTGCCTTCAGCTTTAACTGCATGGGAATTCAGACCATAGTCAGTAAGGATTATTGTGAGACTTATGACTACAGTTTATTATAGGTCACATGAAGTATGATTAGGACAGTCATTGAATATAATGCCCCCTTTGGCATGTATCTGTTCAGACACATGCAATAAGTGGAACACCCACAAAGATACCTCACTAAAAGGATACAAGGCCTAAAGAACATGTCCTACATGGACTGACTCAAAACCCTGACACTAAATGATGACATGTGCCTGACATACAAAGCATACTTCGAGACATTACTGATGGATTTGCTACACATCAGCAAGTCAAATGACATCAGAAATAGTTGGTTTAGGGGACTAACCCTCTTCTGCGACATCAACAGAATGGTTTGGAGGGACAGGCATATTTTGCAGTGGATATAGCTGCTGTGGAACAGACTCCCTATCTACATACAACAAAGTGCATTTCTGTTCATTTTCAAGTGCAGCTTAGATCTATGGATGGTAAACAGAAAATTTACTCCAGGACTGCCTCCTGTAGTACCACTGGACAGATACATCTAATAAATGCTTTATCCCATACGTGGGTCCCGTCAAATTGTCTATGGTATGAGCCTAGTTATTTTCATTAGGGGTGATATATAATTATTGGCCATGGTATGGGTAAGGTTAATTTACAACCAAAGGGGATAGGTTATTTTGAGCACAGAAAGGGAAAAGAGCTAGGCTTAAAATGGACAGCAAAGGTAGCTAGCCTAGAACTTATGTATAAAACTATGAACCTATAAGTATATATTCATGCCAGTTAAGGAAATACTGATTACTTGTCCTTACAATTCCTAGTTTTATTTTAAGAAATTATACTGGCTTCTGATTTGTAAATGAAAAACAAAGCAGAAAGCACACTGTGTAGATATCACAAGAGCACAGCAACTTAAAACTACAAACATTTGAACAGCAGGGCTATTTATTTAAAGAATAAAAGCACCACACTATTATATTGCATATACTCTGTTTTTCAAGTATTTGCTTCTGGTCTGTATCATTTTGCTTAATTTTCATTTTAATAGCCATACTATTCTAAGCTTGGAATACAGTAAGACTGTCTTTATATAGAGAGAATGCAGGCCATCACCAGATTCATTTAAATGTTAATTTTGGTCACTGTAGATTATAAAGTGATCACATATAAGCTAAGTAACACTAAATTATCATCATTTCCCCTTGAAATTAATTATGAAAAAATATGAATGGTTCACATGACATTTAATTTGCATTCAAAAAATAACTTGGTGGGATTCTAATTCTAAGGCTGCAGAATTTAACATCTCAACATGCTACAAATAAGTCATTAATGTTAATTCCTGCTTTGCTTCATCAGATGTCAGGCAAATGAATGTTACACAAACTAGTTATGTATATATGCCTTTGTTGTTTTGTTCGTTGGTGCATTTCTATAGACTTTTACTTTTACTAATGGGACAGACTTATGGTACGTTTGTAGCAATAGATTCACTTGCCATAGGTACATGGAATGCTAATCGATCTATTTGTTACCACTGGGTATCAGGCTATTTTATTCCAAGAAACAGAAATGAATTCAGTCTGAACATACCTAGGGGTCTAGGGGTCTGGCTTCAGTAATATGGATTTACTGGTTATATTAACATGGTTGATTCTGCCAAGAACCTAGCAACAAACTTGGATCCTGCTTTGCTAGCCATCTCTCCCATCTGTTTGCTGTTACACAATCAGAATATAAAGAGAATGTGAATGTGTTTGGCATGACAAGTAAAATATAGTGTGTAGATTTGCTGAATTCTAGAATGTCTGCTTAGTCGCTAAGTTAAAAATAATAATTTCACAGCTGTAGTTAAGTCTAGAAGAGGTTAATAGCTTTAGAACCTATTTAGTTGTGATTTGGTTTAGTGGATGTGTTTGATGGATGGCATTCTACATCTGAAGTGAATCCCTGAAACCTGAGCTGCTATCTTCCTTTTGTTGCACTCGTTGGCTTAGGTGGTAATAAGGACCTTTTTTCCTGTGGATGACAAAGTTTAATGAGGCACAGATCACATTATTCATCAGTCCATTACCTTTTCTGTTCAACTCTGTACTGCAAATTCCGTTAAAGTACCGATTTAGTCTGCTATTATACGCACATGCAAGGCTGAGTGTGCACATCTTGTTACTGTATGGCTGGTTAATTTTATACTTGGCTTTCTGCACAGGGATTCACAATTAAATAGTACAATAAAGCCTGGTTCAAAAAATCAAATGCACTTCTTCCCACATTTTAAAGCCTATTGACTTGGCCTGCTTACCACAGCATATCTTGTACATTTTGTGCCTAAAGTTATCATAAAATTCAGACTTTAAGCCCAGGAAGCAAGACGGTTGAATCAGAATGTTTACATTATAATATTTGAAAAATCATTTTTTCTCTACATCCTGTACTTATAATGTCTGCTAACTTTTCGCAATCTGACATTAAAATGGCATACATCGTAGATGTTTCAATTATCTGGCTCTCCCTATCCTTTATTATTTAATTTTAGTTTTTCTCAGGCATTCGGAACTGCACTAGAGCAGCCCATCTTTGCCTCAGTCTGGTGTCAAAGTGTCATCTTATGTCAGTTTGGTCTTTCTGTTTCCACTTTATAAGTGCTGTTTATGATTCACCCTTGTTTATTAGTGTACTCCTGAAACACCATAAACTCAAGTTTTGCTTGCATGAAATCATGTTTTTTTACTCATTTGACACCACATTATGTATTTGCTTTTCTTTCTATTGTATATAAATCCCTCTTGAAACAATCCCTTGAGAGCATACCTTATAAGTGTAAGCTGAAAAACCGATATGGCAACAGATTTTATACTTTCACACATGCCTATACATCGTTATTTATTAGTGCCCTTTTCAAGTCCAAAATTAGCCCCAAATTAAAATTGCACAGATGAAACCCCATTAACAAAGCTAAGCAAAGGCAGAGTAATGATCCGTGTCCCTCAGATGTCATAATTAGTGTTGTCAGGCAAGACTCGTAGATCCCTTCACCCCAAATATGCATATGGTCTGATCATTGCACGTGCATGAGTGAATGACCTTCATACTCTGGTTTGGGTGATAGGAAGAGAGAGGTGTCTGAGCTCTCTGCTTATGTTTCTGGGGCTCGTAAGAAACAAATCTTGAGCAGATTCTGCCATCAAGTGAATGATGCCATGATGCAAAGAATAGTAATTGATTTTCATAATTGGAATAGTAATTGGTGTCATCTTCTAGTTTGAAGGAAAAGGTCAGTAGTCATACTTGCTTTACTCAGTATGGCATGCACCTCTCTTTCCAGGGCTTCTGTATATTTACATGTGTGCTGTCTGCTGCAACTGTGGCTGTCTACTACAGCTAGCAACAAATCAGATTAGAAACAGTTCTATATTAACACATCATTGCCCAAGAATAGAAACCTAAACATACTTTTGTCTACCCTCCAGACCTTAAGAACTATTGAAAAAAGACATATATATAAATATATATATATATATATATATATATATATATATATATATATATATATATATAAATAACATTTTAGAAACACTGATGAAATGACACAACTCCATCTCTACCTGACAGTAATGCCTTCCAGTCTCTTTTAAATCCCCTACCAAAGGTGACTATCCCTCTGGCAGAACTGTTTTAATTCAAAATTCAATTACCTCATCTCTAATACAGCAATATAATGACCTAGACTTCCCACTTCTTGAGGACACTGTTGTTAGGTCAGTCATCCATACTGTCCCCAGTTACAGAACCCCTTCCATAATGAATTCAGCACATGAATCCTAACTTGCCAAAGTATTAAACATAACTCAGTCATTATAGGTGAAGTCAGCTATCTATTCATTAATTGGTTAACTTAAATCACAATCAGACCTCTCAACCATACCGAATTCCTCTATATTTACCAGTTTTGAGGGCAAAATAATGGGCTGTCACGATTTTCCAAGTGGCCCCTTTAATTCCCGATTTTTTTTTTGTTTGTTTTTTTAGCTTTAGTTATGGATGGCATCATTACATGGAGACAGTGCCTGTATACCTCTCAACCTCTTAGTGCAAAAAAATCTGAATAAAGCCCAAGAAAATGCCTTTTCTTTCTTTTGAGAGACACAACAGCTGGATGGAATTGAAGCAAGTCCCAAAATCTAGAACCGTTGGTTTTCGGACTTCCATTTATTTATTTATTAGTTTGTTTGTTTGTTTGTTTTTGAGTTGGGGTTAAGGCTAGTTAAGTGTAAGCATCAAGTTACAGCTGCTCCATCCAAAACATTTGCAAATCTTGTTACTCCCTGCTGTTGAAGGCATTAATTTAGAGAGCAGAGCATAATTTGACGTGAAAACCTGAGAAGCATGCAACAAATAGAGTACAAAGAATATTCTTGGCTACATGCATGAAGAGAAAGACTAGCTTGTAAACAAGTTCAAGCATTTACCTTTTGGAGTATTAAGAAAGAGTTGAAACCTTCGGGTTACTGCTGGCAAGTAAACTGCAGTGTTGCCGAATACCAATCAAGGTACAAAGTCAATGATGAAATGCATGTTATTGTTACTTAATGAAAATGAGCACCTAGTTTCTACATTTGTACTTGAAGAGTGGTTACTTTTAGCAGACTACACATTTCATAGTCATAGTCAAAGTTGCACAGCTAGTTAAATAATCAGCTTAAAATCAATAGATGATTACTCACTTCATTTGCTTGTGCCTTCGTTACAATGCTTCCCTGAAATTGAGGTAGCTATGTTCATAAAAAAAAAATGCAACTAGTCGGTTTGGGATTTACCAGGGACAGGGGGGACTCTGTTTTATGGAGAGTAGATGATGTAAAAGGTAGGCTCAAGTTGGGTAATCCTGCTTATACACTTGTTAATGACAAAAAATAATTACCATTCTTACAGTGAATGTATTTAAAGTCAAGACATGTAATATGAAACACATTGGGCCAGATTCAGGAAGGCTTACACGGAGTTTAAGAGTAGTGTAAGCCTCCGTGTAAGCCTCCTGATTCAGCAACAGCCCAAATCTCCGTGTAAGAGACAGCTAACACGTCTCTTACACGAGTGGGTGAAATGCTCAATACCTCATTTGCAGCTCCAAGATATGCAAATGAGGTATGTGAGCGATCCACGAAGCCCAAACCAGTCCGTGTAACGGACGTGTTAGCTGCAGAAATGTACTCAGCTGACAACTGAGTACATTTCTGCAAAATTAAAAACGGAGCTATGTCAGCTCCAAATAAAGGGTGCATTTGTTATATTAAGCATGCCAATGGCCAGATATGTGGCCATTGGCATGAAAAAGTGTTGCAAAAAAGTTATATAACTTTTTTTTCACGGGATTTATGTGTTTAACTGTAGCGCACACCAGCAAAAGCGGGTGCGCTACCTAAAACTGAAAACCGAAGCTTATAAGCCCACAATTGTGGGATTTATATATTACATGAAATGTCAATGGAGGGACTTGCAGAGCAAAAACAATATGGCCTCCGTTTAGTGGTTGTCAAGGGGTCAAGCTCCGTGTAAGATATGTAACTAAGCATTACTAGGCAATCCTATGTAAATGAGGCTTACAATACTGAATCACACTGCCACATAAGTAATGAGCACTTTCTGAGTCGTGTAAGAGTTAGAGAAGGGGGAGGAACAGAGTAAGAGGTAGGTGACATCATGGGGGGGAAGGATAGAAAGAAATGTACCAGATTGGAGGGCAATGTAAGGTAAGAGATGACAGACAGACATCAGGGAGGGAGGTGTGTCCCAACAGAACACTGGGAATGTCAAGAAATTGAGGGCATACGCTATCCCTACACTCTAAGTTTCTTGATATACGTGCATGTGCGCGTGTGCGCGCGTGTGAGGCAGGTTCTACTTGTGGGAGCGTGTTGCAAACTGTTTACAACGGTTTGCGTGGGCGTGCACGTGTGTAAGGCGGTGTGCGCGCGTTTTAGCATGAATCAGCCTAGCTAACACCGTGTAAGGATGTGTGCGCGCGTGTAACACCGTGTAGGGATGTGTACATGCGTTTAAGTTACTGTGAGCGTGTTTAAGCCGGTGTGCACACTGCTCCCACTCAGGAAACAGAGAGGAAATAGGAAACAACCAAAATACAGGGAAACTGCCAGAAGATACTACTAAAGTTAATTGGTGGAAACAATTAGAAGCAGGCAATTACACAGGCAGACTAGAAGCCCAACCCAGCACTTAAAACACAACAAAGAGCAGTGCAGGCTGTTTCTCACAAGAGATACTGCCAGAAACTAAGCTATCAGAGTTGAAACCTGAAAAAAGCTGAACTCAGAGCAGAAATGCTAGGGGCTGCCATAGCTGTTATAATCAGACATAGGCGAATTGCCGAGGGTGGTGATAATGCAGATGCTGACAGACAACCCAGAGTGAGGAGAAGGAGAAGAGTATACAGGCCTAGGGTCACCTACCATGGGTTACATGAGCTGGAGATAGTAGAGCGCTATAGAGTGGACAGAGAGCTCCTGTAGCAGATTGTTGAGCTGTGCAGGCCACGCCTCACACACAGAACCAACAGAGGGGAACCCATCCCAGTGGAAACCAAGGTATGTGTTGGCCTAAGAATACTAGCAACAGGTACCTTTCAGAGACCAACTGGCGATATGATGGGGATATCACAGGCATCAGCCTCCAGGGTACTGCACCAGTTCCTGGATGCCATGTCACCACATGTCAGTGATCATATATATGTCCCTAGTGACCGTGAGGTTGTGTCCAGCAATATCGTCTCTTCCAGCAAATAGCGGGATACCCTGAGGTGCTGGGTGCAATAGACTGCACGCACATACGCATCAAGGCACCAGCCGGTGAGCGGGGTAGAGTCTACATTAACCGCAAGGGATACTCCATCAACTGCCAGGTCGTGTGTGATGCCCAGGGCATAATAATGAATGTGTGTGCTGGCTGCCCTGGTAGCTACCACGATTCCCACATCTGGCATCTGGCGCAGCTGTACCAATCATTTGCCAATGGGGACTTCCCACACGGACACCTAGTGGGGATGCTGGTTATGCACTTGAGCCGTGGCTGATGACATCCATCAGAAATGCACACACACCGAACAGGAACGCCATAATGAGGCACACGCACAAACACGTAATATCATAGAGCGTGTGTTTGGGCTGCTCAAGTCACGGTTCCGGTGTCTGGACACGTCTGGTGGAGCTTTGCAGTACACACCAACTACATGTACCCAAATGATCATGATATGTGCTATGCTACATAATATGATCCTGCGGAAACAGCTGCAGCAGGACCAGCACAGGGCTGGGCCAAACATCCCCACCATTGCCAAGGCCACCACAGGCAGGGGTGACTTGGAGGAGGAACAACCTGACCTTGTCCCAGTAGGCAGAAGGAGGCGTGCCCAGTATGCCCTGGCCTTGGCAAAGAGGCAACGATAGCACATATGCTTGGTCAGTAGGAACACTGGGACCGATACCCACTCTGACTCACTCATACAGTAACAGGGATGCCTAACATGACACAACCTGCTTCCAAATGTACAGGGAGTGTAGTATGTGCATCCGACAGAGGCAGCCCTGCAGCACCACCCGAGGCATGAATGCCATGTGTTAAGTAATGTAATACCATGTATCATATGCACACCTGAGGACCATGACTAACATCCACCCTCACCAATCATAAACCACAAAAACACAAACCCACCTCATAGCTATCACAAGGGATAGGAACCTAGATGTAATGCTACCCAATGGCAAAGGTATAAACAGCAAGATGTGTGCAGTGTAAATGCACACAGTATAGGGAATGCACATATCAGTGCTGTAATAGAAAACAGGGTCAAAGCGCACATCAGCACCCTGACACTACCAGGGTCACACCTCATACAGTGATGTACATGTGCAAAAACATGGAACAAGATACAAAATGAGGGTGACTACCAATAAATGGCATGGATAACCACACCCCTGTTGTTACCACAACAAGAAGCAACATGCATTAGCCATGGTCAAACACCAATGGCTAAAACGGACTACTACTATATAGCTTGCTGCAGACCACTGTCCTAATAGCAGCAACTGCCCCAGGCCTATGTTCACAGGTTCACAGGTTCATACTAGGCTATCTGCCCTAGGGCATTTATAAGCCTAGACCAGAGTTCCGTGGAGTCTGCCGCACCTTCACTCTGACGGATAATTTGCCCATTATATTGCTGTGCCTCTGACAAGCAGTGATACTGAGGTTATCCCTGGGGCATACCTGCAATCTCCCATCCATTGATTAAGATCTCACTTGAACAAAGCCAGTGAGGTACTCAGCCTCACATGTACCAGGATGTTGTTCCACAGCATAGGGACTCTCTGGTTGAAGAATCTGTCCCTCCAGCACATCCTATTAATATCTGTGTTGAGGTTTAAATCTCCTGCCACTGTAGTTCTGATGGATGTAGAGGTCTTGAGGTGAAGCGTGTACATTAACTCAGGTTTGGACATGGCCTTGGATGTCAGGCACAGGTCACCTCTGAGCAGACGGTAAGTCACAGAATCAAGCTGGAATTCCTCCAGTCGGGCAGCATAAGAAATATGTTTGAGACCCTTTCTCCTCCTGTCGAGGAATTTGTGGGCCCATCCAATTGCCATAGGTGTCGGGTCATATACATGCTGAATGGGGCATTGCACTCAATCAATGGTCCGATGAGTGAAGAGTACAGGGGAACAATGACCTCCCTGGATCTAGATGTGAATCCCTGCATGATGAGGTGGGCAATGTAGAAGTTCTACCTAACTACCCTGGCTGCGTGAGTGTCAAGCATAAGGTTACTCTCAACCTGGGTGCCCAGGTCCCTGATAACCTCCTGTGTGCTTAGAGGATTGCCACCTACATGGGAACTAGTGGTAACCTTGTTCTTCCCAAAGGGTATGGCTATGCATTGTTTAGTGTGTAATGTAAGGCCATGGCTCTGGCACCAGTTATCCGTGACTATGACACCCTTCTGAAGGATGTCTGTGTCAGATGGGTGTCCAACTATGGTTCCCAGTCTGCAGTCATCTTCAAACTTTGTCAGCCATAATCCTGCTGTGTTTGCTTGTACTTCTGAAAAGTAGATGCTGAGCAATAGTGGGCCCAGGACTGAGCCCTGTGGGACACCACTTGTGACAGTTGTGGAGTGTGACATGGCACCAGCAAGTCTGAACCTGTCTGTTCTGTCACGTAGCGGTTTGCAACCCATCTTGTGATGTATGGGTTCACATTTAAGCTGGTGATGTTTTCAATGATACCCAAGTGGGGTATTGTGTTGAAAGCCTTTGCCAGGTCAAGGTAGGCTGTGTGGAGTGCCTTGCCCTTGTCAATGGCCTTGGTGTCTGTTATGAAACAGTCAACCAAGTTTAAAAGGCATGATCTGCCCTCAACAAAGCCTAACTGGGTTGGATCTAATGTCTGCAAGTCCCCTATGTCCTCATCTATGACTTCCATTATGATCTTCTCCATAGCTTAGCAGACCCTGCTTGTCAAGCTGATGGGATGGTAGTTTCCGTGGTCGGTGGAGGCACCCCATGTGAAGTGGGTCCACCATTGACATATGCCACTCCTTGGGAACATATCCTGAGTTGAGGCTAAGATCATACAGCTGCCCTGACTGCGGGTTTAATTCTTGAGTGAGTTCATGGAGCACAAAACCAGGGACACCATCTGGTCCCATGGATGCTGCGTCCTTTCCCTTGGATAGAGCAGTTCCCACCTGAGCATTTGAGATGTTTGGGGGGCTACAATCCTCTTTCATACATATCTCTCCAGTTGTGGTGGAGGGGTGGGTGGAGAAATCTGCACTGAACCTGTCAGCCAGTATGTTGGCAATGTCTGTAGGTTCAGTGATATTTACAACATTCTGAGCCTATTCTGAGCATATCTGGGAGTTTCCTCCCAGGTGTGTAACGTATGTATAAAAGGCCTCATTGTTGTCCCGTGAGCCCTTAGTGGGTTTACTCCCAATATTCGCCTTGGATGATTTCATGGAGGAACTCAGTGTTTCACCTATATTGAGCAGGGTGTCTACCCTTCCACGGATATCGCTCTATCTTGTAGTACCTCCTTCCTTGTGTTGTAGTGCTTGTTTATGGCTGAGGTCCACCACACTGGACGCTTGCCTCTGGTACAACGAGTCTGTGTTTTGTTTGGGATTGCCTCATCCATGCAGTCTTGAAGGTGCTGGTAGAAGGCAGTTGTAAGTGATACAGTGGCTTGGGTAATGGTGTCTGCTGGCTTGGGGGCTTTGAAAGAGACCACAACAGTCATTAGAAGTGTGTAGTCGGCTTCTGAGAGGTTCTGCACTGTGGTCTTTTCTATCTGGGGTAGGGGTGGGATGTGGACTTCCACTGAGAGTAGGTCATGATCTGATCTCACCAATGATGGGTATACCTCTGGTGTTGAACATTGTGAGCCCATGTTTGTGATGATGAGATCTACTATGTTGTCTCCTCTTGTGGGGATGGTGACTAGTTCTTCCATGGCATGTGAGTGTATGAACTCTAGGAACCTGTGGGCTAGAGTGTTGTGGCTGTAGTACTGATCCCAGTCTATATTTGGATAGTTGGGATCACCCAGTGTGATGGTGTTTGCAGGTACATGTATCCCGCCACTGTTTTCATGAAAGCTCTGTGAGGTACCTGAGTTTCAGAGGATGGCCTGTAACATGCTACAAACTTCAGAGCAGTCTTGCCTATGGTTAATTGCACCGGATGGTGTCCAATGCATCGTGTGTTGCCACCAACCATGAGGTGAGGGTGTCCTTGATGAATATTGCTATTGCCACCCCTCATAGTGGTAATATGTGTACTGCATAGATACGAAATATTGTGCCTCTGACTTAGTAGTGACACATTATGACCACCTTACATAATTGAATAATGTGACTATGCCTCTGTCCAGTCTGTGCCCCTGTCCACATGCAGCTGTCCAGATGTCTCTTGAAGAGAGTCAGTGAGGTACTCTGTCTAACATGAACTGGGATACTCTGCTAGAGTTTGAGATGCCTCTGAGTTATGACCCTGTCCCTTCAGCATGTCCTATACATGTATGTGCTGAGGTTCAAATCTTTAGCTCCCATGTTTCTGGTGGATGTGGATTGCTTGCAGTGGAGCATGTCTACCAAATCCTGATCGGACATGGTCTTGTATGTCAGGCATAGGTCACCTGTACGTATGTGGTATGACACTGAAAAAAGCTTGTGTTTAGTTATTCTGGAAGTATATGACATGTGTTGTAGATCCCTGATCTTCATGGTAAGGTACTTGTGGGGTCTCTCCAGCTGCTGCAAGTGCTGGTTGAGGTACATACCAAATGGGGCGTTGTATTCAAGCATGGGCCTGATAAGGGAGAAGTATAGTGGTACAATGACCTCCTATGGTCTGGATGGAATACCCTCCATGATAAGGTGGCCAAGATAGAAAGTCTGTCAAACAACTTTGGCAACATGGGTGTCAAATGAGATGTCACTATCTACATGTGTCCCCAGCTGTCTGATTTGTTTCCTGTACTCATTGGGTTGCTGTCTATGTACAGATCTGTGGGTACTGTGTTCCTCCCAAAGGGGATGGCTACACATCAGTCGCAGTCAGTTTTAGGCCATGAGTCCAGCACCAGCTATCTGTCAGTGTGACAGCAGTCTGTAGGATGTGTGTGCTGGCTGATGTATTCACTATGGTGCCCAGATTGCAGTCATCTGTAAACTTTGTCGGCCACAACCCTCCTATGTTTGCTTTCACATCTGAAAAGTAAATACCAAATAAGAGAGGTCCCAGGACACAACCTTGTGGGACACCACTTGTGACTGGCTTCGAACCTGACAAGGCACCTGCAATGTTGACATTATGGGTTCTGTTTCTGAGCCATTTTGCAACCTATGCTGTGACATATGGTGTTATATTTCAGCTGTTGAGCTTGTCTATGATGCCTGAGTGGGGTATTGTGTCAAAGGCCTTAGCCAAGCGCAGGTAGGTTGTGTGGACTGTGTAGCCCTCATCAACGGCTCTACTGACAGTTTCAAAGTAGTCAACTTGGTGCAAAACGCAGGATCTGCACTGTACAAAGCTGAATTGGGTGTGATCAAGGGTCTGTAGGACACCAATGTCTCTGTGTGGAAGCTCCATAATGACCCTTCACAAAGCTTTGCAGACAAGGCTGTTTAAGCTTGTGTGGTGGTAGCTGCCAGGGTCTGTGGAGGCATCTCCTTTGTGGAGTGGGACCACTGTTGCCGTCGCCAGTGTTCAGGTACAGATCCTGTAGCAAGGCTAAGGTTAAATAGGATCTGCATATACAGGTTTATCTCCATCTGTAGTTCACATAGCATGCAACTGGGGATACCATCAGGTCCCATTGATGCTGTGTACTCGTCTTTGCTGACTGCGGCTCTCACAGGTACATCCAGGATGACAGTGAGGTTACATACAGCTGTGATAACTATCATGTCTTGGGGGTGAGGGAGCGGGTACATTGCACTGAACTGGTCTGCCAGGGTGTCAGTAATATCTGTCAGGTCCCTGGGATATAAGTTGTTGTGTACCAAATCTGAGCATATATGAGGGTTCCCACCCAGGCGTCAGACATAACTGAAGAAAGCAGTGTGGTTACCTTCACCGTCTGTGGTGATTTATGTCCCCAAGTTGAACTTGGGTGTCTTTATGTGAGAATGTAGCTTTCTACTACTGCTGATCACAGCTGCCTTACATTCTGGAGATGTAGCTCTGTCTTGCATTAGTATCCTTCATCTGTTATACAGTTTGTTTATGGCTGGGGTCCACCAGACAGGCCACTTTGCCTTGGTGGTGAAGGTGTCATTCTCATTTGTGATTGCATGGTCCATGCTTACTCGGAGATGTCCGTAGAAAGTGTCTGTGCAGGAGTCACCATTGTGTGTTGTGGTTTCCACTGGCCCAGTGGGCTTAATGGATACCATCTCAGTCCGAAGAAGTGTGAAGTCAGCTTCTGAGCTGTTTGTCACTATACCCTGGTATCATACTAGCACTGACACAGGTGTAAACAATTCCCCAGAATCCATCAAACAAAATGGACATGCAGGCTTACAGATGCCCTAGGGGTAGCCTAGTATGAACCCATTATGATACAGATTGTACAGGACACTACAGATAACCCCAAGGCTGTTGCAAATGATGGTAGTAAGCATGTTGTTGATTCCTGGATATGCTCCGGATCACACCGATATTACAAACAACATACCAGACACACACAGGTATGGCCAACATACATCCTGACATGTGCAGTGCAAACCCCCATAATGCCAAATACCTTCCCCAGCAGACTGCCGCCTCCCTGACATTATGTCACCCTTACCACAGGTGCGTACCCAAAGAGCAGTGTACAACAACAGTGGGTGTTCTCAACAAAGGTGTCTCCTGAATGGATAGGAAAACAACCACCACAGAATCATGAGAGGTTTGGTCTGCACAGCTATGGAAAGGACCAGCATGTACCACAGACATAATGATATTGTGGATCTATTGACACCCGACCCTACCCAGTGTGGGTTTACAAAGTGCAGACCCCACCCCTAAACATGTGTGACTCAGTTGAAACAGTACTTGAAGTCAGTGATGAGGGCAATGTGGTCCACACAGTGTAGCCGGACCTTGCAAAGCCTTCTGTACAATACCCTATGTGTTCCGTATAGATTTGCTCACCAGCTGATATATACACCCCAATGTCATGGGAGGGGTTGCAAACCAGACCAACGACAGAACTGACATGGTCAGACATGCAGCAGCCATGTCAGACTACAAACCACATATAACAGGCATCCCACAAAGCTTGGTCCTGGGACCTTCACCATCTGGTATATATGCCCCATAGGTACAGGCCAACAAGTAAGGACTGTGCTGGAACATGTTTGTAGAGGACAACAAGCCGCCTGACATATCTGATACACCAGCTGACACAAGCATCCCATAAAGGGCCACATAGAAACAGACAGCTGGTGCCATAGCCATGTCAGCATGTTAAATGGTGAAAACAGTATAGTCAGCCTCTGTGGATAATCCAGTAAGTGACCACCAATTCCCACATAGGTGTCGACCCATGACATACCTAACATGTAATGCCAGAATGGGGACACAAGGTGATAGATATCCTGCATTGGACAAAAATGTGGCTGTAGGGTTAACAGCAACAATCCATATACCAACCTAATCATGAGGGTTATGACATCTAGCTAAGGGGAGGTCATTGTGGTTTTGCAGTTATCTTTCAGCAGCATTACAAATGACCACAACAGCGCCTGTGTGGTGTACCTCAGCAGATACATTCAGCAACTGTAAAGTCCACAACAGTACCTCACCAGGAGTATCAAAGAGCTGGAACACATGTAATGTGTCGCCTGATTAAACAGAATGCAGTTCCACACACTGCCATGCTGGCCACCCAGACACAAGCTGTGCCTGATGTAGAAAGCCATGTCCAAGCTGTCAGCAATGCACATGCCGTACCTTGTACAATGTGAATGGCAGGGAGATATGCACATGAGGGACCTGAACCCCAGCACTGACATACATAGGACAAGCTGTACTGCATTATCCATAACACAGAAGCCACCACCACGCATGAGTAAACTACCAGTACAGGTCATCCATAGAGTCACTCATTTATTCTACTCAACAGGGATCCTAACGAGTGGATGGGAGATGGTAGGTATACCCTGGGTATCAATGTTGTGTCACAGGTAGACAGAGGCACAGTATACAAAACAAGACATATGTCATGCCAAACTGCACTTATGATGTGTTGATGGACAAACACACTATCCAATAACCATTAGAAATGGCCTTGGGCACATCGGTAGTGTTTGCCAATGTACACCCATGTTGTGGAATACACTACTGCAGTTGGTTGAGGCCGTTGTAAGTAGTTCACATCTGAACATAATGCAACATGGTCAGAAAGGTTCATAGGTTCATACTAGGCTATCTGCCCCAAGGCAGTTCTAAGCCTAGTCCAGAGTCTGGTTGCGTACGCCACCCATTATATGGAAACAGTACTGTGCCCATTAGTTTGTCGTGCCTGTCTCCAGCAGTGACACAGTGACGATCCCGGGGTAAACCTATGATTTCCCATCCACAGGTCAGGATACCTCTTGAACAGAGCCAGCAAGGTGCTGTGACTCACATGGACCGTGATTGTATTCCACAGCATAGGGAGTCTCAGAGTGATAAATCCACCCCTCCAACATGTCCAATGTACATCCCTGCTACGGTGGAAGTCACTTGCACTAGTGGTTCAGGTGGATCTGAAGATTTTGAGGTGGAGCATGTCCATTAATCCCTGGTTGGACATGCTTGCATGTCATGCACATGTCACCTCTAAGCAGACAGTATGTGACTGAATAGAGCTGTAGTGTTTTCAATCTGGCAGCATATGACAGATGTTGGAGACCCTTTATCCTTTTGTTGGGGGACATTCAGGGTCTCCACACTTGCTGCAGATGTCAGGTGAGATACATCCAGATAAGGCAGTGTACCAGATCACCGGTCCGATAAGTGAAGAGTACAGGGGAACAATGACCCACTAGATCTGGATGTGGATCCCTTCCTGATCATGTGGACAATGTAGAAGGTCCTACTAGCCACTTTAGCAATGTGAGTGTCATCAGAACAGTGACTGTCAACCTGGGTCCCCAGGTCCATGATAACCTTCCGTGTGCTTAGAGGATTGCCACCTATATGGTAGCTTGGGGTTACCTTGCTTTCCCTGAAGGGTATGACTACACATGTTTTGCAAGTTGACTTCAGGCCATGGCTCTGGCACCAGCTATCAGTGTCCGTGAGCCCCTTCTGAAGGATATCCGTGTCTGATGCACTGTCCACTATGGCACCCAGTGTGCAGTCATCTGCAAACTTTGTCAGCCAAAGTCCTCCCATGTTGGACTGTACTTCTGAGAAGTAGATAACAAACAATAGGGGCCAAGGACTGAGCCCTGTGTGAGACCACATGTGACTGGCATGGTGTCTGACATAGTGCCAGCAACTCTAACCCTGTGGGTCCTGTCTGTAAGACAGTTTGAAACCTGATCTTGTGACATATGGGTGTACATTTCTGTTGGTAGGGTTTCCTACAATACCTGAGTGGGGTATTGTGTTGAAAGGGTTTTCAAGGGCAAGGTAGGCTCTATGGACTGCCTTTCCCTCATCAATGGCCTTAGTTACTGTTTTGATAATGTCAACCAAGTACAAAAGGCATGACTTGCCCTTGATCAACACAAACTGGGACAGGTACAATGTCTGCATGTCCTCCATATCTTTCTTCATGAGCTCCATTATGATCCTCTCCATAGCTTTGCAGACTACACTTGTTAAGCTTATGGGGCAGTAATTACCAGAGTCCATAGAGGCACTGCCTTTGTGCAGACATGCACAACTGGACCCTAAAGAGGCTGTTGTGCACAGTATGGAAATGTAAATCAGTGATAGGACTAAAGCCCAGGATAATGTCCACCACAGTGAAAGTACTGAACCACTACACTATACAGTACAACAGTGCTAGGTCAGTATGAATGGATGTTAACAATTGTATGCAAAGTATCCCATGCAAAAGCTGCAGGCACAGTATAATCCCTGTTGTGTTCACAGGAAGCATCTGGACAGTAACTACACAACATGTCACAGAACACACAACCTTAAACAGGAGTTATTTGTTGGAGTTCACACTCATCCACAACTGTGATGGGCTGCATAGTTCAACATATGGAAAGCTCACACTGGGCATGCTCACACACTTTGATAAATGAGACATCATTCACACAACATGCCATGGGAAGGCTGAAGTGGGCATGCTCACACACTTAGTTCAAATGTTCCTCTTAACAACTGTGAAAACACACCACAGGATGCACATTCCCCATTCCAAACAATGAAGATGTCAGCACCCTATAAGTAGATCAGTAGAAATGCTACCTCCCAGTAATCCGAATAGCACGCTCTGCTAATGCGTCTGTCTCTAGTGTCATAACATAGTTAGGTAGGGGTTTGAATCCAGCAAGTGGCATGTGTGTGTGTGAATGGGGGTAAGTGTCTGTATAAGTGTGTATGAGAAGCACATCCCTTTTGGCAACTGTGGAAACACACCACAGGGAGCTCATTCCACTTTCTAAACACTGATGATGTCAGCACCCTATAAGTAGATCAACTGAAATGAAATCTCCTAGAAATGTGAATAGCTCGCTAATCGTCCGTCTCTAGTATCATAACATAGTTAGGTAGGGGTTTGAATCCTGCTACGGGAATGTATGTGTGTTAGTATGAGTGGGGTTTGTGTGTGTGCATAACGCTGTGGAGGGAAGGTGCCTTTTGCCAACTGGGAGAACACACTACAGGGTGCACATCCCTCTTCGTAAACACAGATGATGTCAGCACCCTCTAAGTACAGCATTGGAAAAGATTGCTCCTACTAATGCAAATAGCACACTCTGCTAATGTGTCTGCCTTTAGAGTCATAACACATCTAGGTAGGGGTTTGGACCTTGCAAATGGAATGTATGCGTTTTACTGTGGGTGGGGTTGGTGTGTGTGCACAATGGCGGGGTGGGATGTCTCTTTTGCCAAATGGGGCTATGCACTGCAGGGTGCACATTTCCCTTAACAAACAGTGATGTTGACAGCACCCTGTACAAACAGAACAACAACACAGAAGGTGTTGTTACCAATGATGCATGTAAGGTTACACTTCAAGTAATGTCCACAAAACAAAGTAGGATAAACAAATGCTCCTTTTACTCTATCCAAACAACATGGCAACAGACAACTGACACTACTCAGTATAGTGCTACATGCTACTGTAACATGCAGATGTACCAGAATATACCTAGATAGTGTTTTGAAGCCTGAATGTGGCAAGTGTGTGGATGTGTTATGTTACTGTGTGTGCATTTCCGTATGGAAAACATGTTTGAGATATTGGCAATATTGTTGCAGACAGTTTAGGTGCAGATATTGCCACCCCATTCTCCTACACAAGTGGAATTAGTTATCACAGATGACTGTAACCTCCCTATCCTCTCACATGTCCAGGTGAGGGCCACCCTCAACATTGCAGGACACATAGCATCACTGTTACAGAATGGTATCCCTGGATGTGTGCTACATTCACCCCAGGAGGACATGGCACCACATTACAGACTGATATTACTCCCTGGCCATACTACAGGATGTGTACCTGAAGAGTGCCATACATACACAGTGGTCCCACACCAATGAGGAGTAACCTCTACTGACCCTGGTATGTACTGCATCATATGCACAACTGGCCTTCTGTTCTAAGCTACGGAAGTGTCACGTATGGGCAACATGTACAGCAATATTACATATGTGTATATTTCAGGACTATGCACACAAAACCTATCTCATGGACAGAGCTATAGATAGTGAACTATGATACATTTGGAGGTGTCACAGTAAACACAGTATTAACCTGCTACTTTGCATTACCTGTGTTTGTGGCAGCTGTTGCTGTGTCAGTGGTGCTTGCTTGCTGCTTGCTGTTTGCTACTCATGGTTTTGCTGCTGGCTGTCTGTATATTTTCTCTTTTCTCTCTCTCTCTCTCTCTCTCTCTCTCTCTCTCTCTCTTTCTCATTAGGTTTGTGCAATGACTGTATTGCATGAGTGGAGTGTGGGTACTGAATGCTTTTGTAGGTATCTGCATAGGTCCATGTGATGGCCCCTGCACCAATTGTAAGGCAGCATTTGCTAATTGCATGCAGCCAGGTGTGTGTTGATTGCATGTCTCACTGTGATTTCAGGACACTGCTATAAAAAGGTATGTGAGATAGGCGTAGCCCTTTCAGATTGTAGGGCGTGGGCGATGCTGGTATGCTGTTGACAGTGTTCTGTGAGTGTGAAGGTTAGTATGGGAATCCAGTGATTTGGCCATTAAAACTTTGCCTCACATGCTTTGGATGGTACATCTCCTATATTGCCTTTATACTAATTCCTACTATTGACTGTTATATTTATTTTAGCAGAGTGCTTTTGTATGGCTGTCATGGCTTAGTGGTAGGTCATACAGACTAATGTTACCAAGGTCCTGGGTTCGAGACTGGCAGTGGGAATTTATTTTTGTCTCCAGACTTTCAAAATGAGTACAAGACATGTCAATCAAAGTGCCATAAAGGCACTTTTAAGCACTTTAAACCAGGTCTGCACTCGTTAGCATGAATGAAGAAGGAGGCGTGCCCAGTATGGCCTGGCCTTGGCAAAGAGGCAACGCATAGCACATATGCTTGGTCAGTAGGAACACTGGGACTGATACCCGCTCTGACTCACTCATACAGTAACAGGGATGCTTAACATGACACAACCTGCTTCCAAACGTACAGGGAGTGTAGTATGTGTATCCGACAGAGGTGGCCCTGCAGCACCACCTGAGGCATGAATGCCATGTGTTAAGTAATGTAATATCATGTACAATATGCACACCTGAGGACCCCAACTAACATCCATATCCACTCATATGACCCTGTGGAAACAGCTGCACATCATACAGTGATGTACATGTGCAAACACATGGAACAAGATACAAAATGAGGGTGACTAGCAATACATAGCATGGATAACCACACACCCATGTTTGTACCACAACAAGAAGCAACATGGAATAGCCATGGTCAAAACCAATGGCTAAAACCGACTACTACTATATAGCTTGCTGCAGACCACTGTCCTAATAGCAGGAACTGCCCAAGGCCTATGTTCACAGGTTCATACTAGACTATCTGCCCTAGGGCATTTATAAGCCTAGCCCAGAGTTTTGTGGCTTCTGCCACCCGTGCAAGTTGATGGATAATATGCCCATTATTTTGCTGTGCCTCTGTCAAGCAGTGATACTGAGGTTATCCCTGGGGTATACCTGCAATCTCCCATCCATTGGTCACAATCTCACTTGAACAAAGCCAGTGAGGTGCTCAGCCTCACATGTACCAGGATGTTGTTCCACAGCATATGGACTCTCTGGGTGAGGAATCTGTCCCTTCAGCACATCCTATTAATATCTGTGTTGAGGTTTAGGTCTCCTGCCCTTGTAGTTCTGATGGATGTACAGGTCTTGAGGTGAAGCATGTTCATTAATCCTGGGTTGGACATAGTCTTGTATGTCAGGCACAGGTCACCTCTGAGCAGACAGTAAGCGACTGAATACAGCTGGAATTCCTTCAGTCGGGCAGCATAAGAAATATGTTTGAGACCCTTTCACCTCCTGTCGAGGAACATGTGGGCCCATCCAATCTGAATGGGGCATTGTATGCAATCATTGGTCTGATGAGTGATGAGTACAGGGGAACAGTGACCTCCCTTGATCTAGATGTGAATCACTGCATGATGAGGTGGCCAATGTAGAAGGCCTTCCAAACTACCCTGGCAATGTGAGTGTCAAACAAAATGTCACTGTCAATCTGGGTGCCCAGGTCCCTGATAATGTACATTGTGCTTACAGGATTGCCACCTAGATGGGAAGTAGTGGTAACCTTGTTCTTCCTGAAGGGTATGGCTATGCATTGTTTAGTGTGTAATGCAAGGCCATGGCTGTGGCACCAGTTAGCCGTCTCTATGAAACCCTTCTGAAGGATGTCTGTGTCAGATGGGTTTCCAACTATGCTTCCCAGTTTGCAGTCATCTTCAAACTTTGTCAGCCATAATCCTCCTGTGCTTGCTCGTACTTCTGAAAAGTAGATACTGAACAAATGTGGTCCCAGGACTGAGCCCTGTGGGACACCACTTGTCACAGCTCTGGAGTGTGAACTGGCACCAGCAACTTTGACCCTGTGTGTTCCGTCCTTAGCCAGTTTGCAACCCATGCTGTGATGTATGGGTTCACAATTAAGCTGGTGATGTTTTCAATGATACCTGAGTGGGGTATTGGTGAAAGCCTTTGCCAGGTCAAGGTAGGCTGTGTGGACTGCCTTGCCCACGTCAATGGCCTGGGTGAGTGTTTTGAGAAAGTCAACCAAGTTTAAAAGGCATGATCTGCCCTTGACAAAGCCAAACTGGATTGGACCCAATGTCTGCAAGTCCCCTATGTCTTCATTTAGTATTCCCATTATGATCCTCTCCATAGCCTAGCAGAACAGGCTTGTCAAGGGGATGGGATGGTAGTTTCTGGGGTTGGTGGAGGCACCACCTTTGTGAGGTGGGTCCACCATTGATGTATGCCACTCCTTGGGAACATATCCTGAGGTGAGGCTAAGATTAAACAGCTGCCCTAACTGCGGGTGTAATTACTCATTGAGTTCATGGAGCACACAACCGGGGACACCATCAGGTCCCATGGATAAAGTGTTTTCTGCCTTGGATTGAGCAGTTCCCACCCCAGCAGTGGAGATGTTTGGGCTACAATCCTCTGGTGTGCATACCCCAGTTGGGGGAGGGGAGAAATCTGCACTGAACCTGTCAGCCAGTATGTTGCCAATGTCTGTAGGTGCAGTGATATCAACATCATTCTGAACTAAGTCTGAGCATATCTGGGAGTTTCCTCCCAGGTTTCAAACATAGGTATAAAAGGCCTCATGATTGTCCCTGGAGTCCTGAGTGGGTGTACTCTCTAAACATGCCTCCGATGATTCTATGGAGCAACCCAGCGTTTTACTCACAATGAGCAGGGGTGTCTTCCCCCATACGGATTACACTCTATCGTGTAGTAGCTCCTTCCTTGTGTTGTACAGCTTGTTTATGGCTAGGGTCCACCAGACTGGATGCTTGCCTGTGGTACAAAGAGTCATTATTATTTTGGATTGCCTGAACCATGCAGTCCTGGAGGTGCTGGTAGAAGGCATTTCTAAGTGATACAGTGGCTTGGGTAATGGTGTCCGCTGGCCTGGGGGCCTTGAAAGAGACCACACCAGTGCTCAGAAATGTGAAGTCGGCATTTGACAAGGTCTTCACCGTTTCCTTTCCCATCTGGGGTGTGGGTGGGATGTGGACTCCCACTGAGAGTAGTCCATGATCTGATCTCACCAATGATGGGTATACATCTGGTGTTGAACAGTGTGACCCCATGTTTGTGATGATGTGTTCTAGTATGTTGCCTCCACTTGAGGGGATTGGGACCAGTTGTTCCATGGCATTTCAGTGTATGAACTCTTGGAACCTTTGTGTTAGAGTGTTGTGGCATGATTAGTGATCCCAGTCTATATGTGGATAGTTGGAATCACCCAGTAGGATGGTGTTTGGAGATACATTTATCCCCTTCAGTGTTTGCAGGATAGCTGTGTGAGGTACCTGAGTTTGAGCGGGTGGCATGTAACATGCTACAAACTGCAGAGCAGTCTTGCCTACGGTCACTGGCACCTGGATGGTCTCCGATGCATAGTGTGTTGCCACCAACCATGAGGTGAGGGTGTCCTTGATGAATATGGACACCCACCATCCTTCTTGTTGTTGTCGGGATGCTGGTGCGGAATGCATGAGATGAGGTAACACCCGATAGTGCTGGGGTGCTGTCAGAAACTGTGAACCAGGTTTCAGGCACAGCACAGACATCAATGTGCTACATACTGAGAAGGGCATAGAGTGTGTGCAGCTTGAGGTAGAGACCTTGGGCATTGAGCAGCATCAGCCGTAGTGTCTTTCCTTTACTGTGTTCTAGGGTGGTAGGTGTAGAATCCTATTTCCAGTTGTGATTGTATGGTCCATGCTGTCTGACATCTAGCTAAGGGGAGGTCATTCTGGTTTTGCAGTTATCTTTCATCACCAGTAGAAATTACCACAACAGCCCCTGTGGGGTGTACCTCATGCACACACATCCAGCACCTGTAAAGTCCACAACAGTACCTCACCAGGAGTATGACAGAGCTGGAACACATGTAATGTGTAGTCTGATTAAACAGAGTGCAGCTCCACACACTGCCATGATGTCCACCCAGATGCAAGCTGTGCCTGACGTAGAAAGCCATGTCCAAGCTGGAATCAATGCACATGCTGCAACTTGTACAATCTGAATGGCAGGTAGCTATGCACATGAGGGAACTGAACCCCAGCACTGACATATATAGGACAGGCTGTACTGCATTATCCAAAACACAGAAGCCAGCCCCACACATGACTAAACTAACACTGTAGCTTGTCCATAAAGACACTGGTTGAGTCCACTCAACAGGAATCCTAATGAGTGGATGGGAGATGGGAGGTTTACCCTGGGTATCAATGTTATGTCACAGGTAGACAGAGGCACAGTATACTAAACAAGACATATGACATGTCAAACTACGCTTACAATGTGTTGATGGACAAACACATTCTCCGACTAGCATTAGGTCAAGATACCTCTTGAACACAGCCAGCAAGGTGCTCTGCCTCAAATGGACCAGGATTGTATTCCACAGCATAGGGAGTCTCCAGTGATAACTCCATCCCTACAACATGTCCAACATACATCCCTGCTAAGGTGTCAGTCACCTGCACTAGTGGTTCAGGTGGATCTTCTGAGTCTGAGGTGGAGCATGTCCATTAATCTCTGTTTGGACATGGCCTCGCATGTCAGGCACATGTCACCTCTAAGCAGACGGTATGTGAGTGAATAGAGTGTGAGTGTCTTCAATCTGGCAGCATATGACAGCTGTTGTGGTTCCTTGATCCTTTAGGTGGGGACAGTCAGGGTGTCTCCAATTGCTGCAGATGTTGGGTGAGATACAGCCAGAATAGGGCATTTGACTTGATCACCGGTCTGATAACTGAAGAGTACAGGGGAACAATGACCCACTAGATCTGGATGTGAATCCCATCCTTATCAGGTGGGCAATGTAGAAGGTCTTCCTAGCCACTTTAGCAATGTGAGTCTGAGAAGAATGGCGACTGTCAACCTGGGTCCCCAGGTCCGTGATAACCTCCTCTGTGCTTAGAGGATTGCCACCAATATGGTAGCTTGGGGTCACCTTGCTTTTCCTGAAGGGTATGTCTACACATGTTGTGCACTCTGACTTCAGGCCATGGCCCTGGCACCAGCTATCAGTTACTGTGAGTCCCTTCTGAAGGATATCTGTGTGTGATGCACTGTCCACTATGGTGCCCAGTGTGCACTCATCTGCTAACATTGTCATCCAAAGTCCTCCCATGTTGGCCTGTTCTCATGGGAAGTACATGACAAACAATGGTGGCCAAGGACTGAGCCCTGTGTGACACCACCTGTGACCAGCCTGGAGTCTAACATAGTGCCAGCAACTCTAACCCTGTGGGTCCCGTCCTTAAGCCAGTTTGCAACCCATCTTGTGACATATGGGTTTACATTTCAGTTGTGAGGGCTTTCCACAATACCTGAGTGGGGTATTGTGTTGAAAGTGTTAGCAAGGCCAAGGTAGGTTGTATGGACTGCCTTTCCCCAACAATGGCCTAAGTGACCAATTTGAAGATGTCAACCCAGTACAAAAGGCATGATCTGCCCCTGACCAAGCCAAAATGGGATGGGTACAATGTCTGCATGTCCCCTATATCTTTGTTTATGAGCTCAATTATGATCCTCTCCATAGATTTGCAGACTACACTTGTTAAGCTTATGGGGCAGCAATTAACAGGGTCTGTAGAGGCACTGCCTTTGTGCAGATGTGCACAACTGGACCTTAACCAGCCTGTTGTGCACACTATGGAAATGTAAATCAGTGATAGGACTGAAGCCCAGGATACTGACCGCCACAGTGAAAGTACTGAAACACTACACTAGACAGTGCTACAGTGTTAGGTCAGTATGAACGGATGTTGACAATTGTGTGCAAAGTATCCCATGCAAAACCTGCAGGCACAGTATACTCCCAGTTTTGTTCACACAAAAAGCATTCGGACAGTAACTACACAACATGGCACAGAACACACAAACATAAACCGGAGGTATTTGTTGAAGGTCACACTCATCCACAAATGTGATGGGCTGCAGAGTTCAACATATGTAAAGCCCACACTGGGCATGCTCACACACAGATAAATGAGACATCTTTCACACAACATGCCACAGGAAGGCTGAACTGGGCATGCTCACACACTTAGTCCAAATGTTACCCCTAGCAAATGTGAAAACACACCAGAGGATGGTCGTCCCCCTTTCTAGACACTGATCATGTAAGCACCCTATAAGTATATTGGAGACAAGGATTCTCTCAGTAATCCGAATAGCGCGCCGTGCTAATGCGTCCGTCTTTAGTGTCATAACATAGTTAGGTAGGGGTTTGAATCCAGCAGGTGGCAAGTGTGTGTGAAGGGGGGTAAGTGTGTGTGTATGAAAGAAACATCCCTTTTGGCAACTGGGAAAACACACCACAGGATGATCATTCCACTTTCTAGACTCTGATGATGTCAGCACCCTATAAGTATATTGGAGGAAAGGATTCTCTCAGTAATCCGAATAGCGCGCCGTGCTAATGCATCCATCTCTAGTGTCATAACATAGTTAGGTAGGGGTTTGAATCCAGCAGGTGGCAAGTGTGTGTGAAGGGGGTAAGTGTGTATGAAAGAAACATCCCTTTTGGCAACTGGGAAAACACACCACAGGATGATCATTCCACTTTCTAAACTCTGATGATGTCAGCACCCTATAAGTATATCAGGGGAAAGGACTTTCCCCAGTAATGCGAATAGCGCGCTGTGCTAATGCATCCATCTCTAGTGTCTTAACATAGTTAGGTAGGGGTTTGAATCCGGCAGATGACAAGTGTGTGTGAAAGGGGTAAGTGTGTGGGTATGAAAGAAACATCCCTTTTGGTAACTGGGAAAACACACTACAGGATGCACATACCCATTTCTAAACGATATCACAATTATGTATGGCTTTTGATTACAGACATGCCATGTGTGTTGTGCACACACAGAATGCCCATGTGTGTGGGTTGTCCCTCACAATAATGCATGACATTGATTACACCGGTTATGGCAATGAACACATGATGTATGTGTGTGCCAAATACACATATGTACCTGAGACTTTCAATATTTACCATGTGTGATGCCTGCCACATGTGAATACATGGTATATGCACAGGGTAACATTATGACCGTGGTCTTCTGTGCAGATGCTGCATATGGGATGTGTATATACAGTGTGAGATGTAGATGCTATCAGCCTAGTAGTGAGGGATGCACACCTGGTCTGGGGCATAAAGTCTACATGTTGTTAATGTACAGGAGCTGCATGTTCTCACCTTTTGTGGGAGTGGTAAGACAGTATTCCATAGCAATGCAGTGACTGCATGCTAAGAACCATTCAGCTATGGTGTTGTAGATACACTTATTCATTAGCATTCAGTAATTTGTCGGAATCCCTGGTGAGGGTCTGATGCCAACCAAGGTCAGGGTCTACCAGCCTGTGTCACTTGCTCAGTGATCCCTTCCATGTTCCCTATCACGTATCCCAGTGAGCGACATGCCACATCAGCTGTGGTGGCATGGACAATGACTGAGTCATATGTGTCCATGCATCAGACTGACTTGTATGTTGCTGTTACAGTTTGGCCATGTGTTTCCATCTCATACATGTGGTGTACATCAATGGGTAGGGGATAGGGTTGACTGTGTACATGTGGCAGCTGTGACATTACTACATGACACACATATTCCACAACTGTGCCATAGAGGTGACTGACAACTGACCTTTGCACATGCTACCGGAGTATTGAGATTACATTGGTGATTGACAGCACATAGGGCCAATGGTGAAAAAGAGACATAGGTCCATAGGTTCGTACAGGGATATCTGCCCAGGGCATGTATCCACCTAGCCAGAATGTGCGTGCCTTTCAACATGCATTGTGAATGTGTCTTGCTATGCCCTTTTCCAAGGTTAGTATACTGTGCCTCTTTCTCACAGTGACACATAAGTGATACCCAGCGTAACCCTACAATGTCACATCCAGTCATTACTATCGCTCTTGAAGATAGTCACTGAGTCAGTCCACCTAACCTCTATTGGGATAATAATCAGGAATGAAGGGTGCCTCTGAGTTGTGAATGTGCCCCTCCACCATGTCCTATGTATATCACTCCTGAAGTTCAAGTATTTCCAGTGTGTATCCTGGTGGGATCTGGATATTCTGGGATGCAGCATGGCCATTACATGAGGGTATGACCTGGCCTTCTATGTCAGGCACAGATTGCCTATGAAGAGGCAGTATGTCACTGAGTACAGCTGCTGCTACTTTAACCAGTCAGTATGTGGCATCTGTTTGAGCACTTTGATCCCCTTGTCGAGGTAGATATGTGTTAGCCCCAGTTGCTGCAGGTGTCTGGTAAGGTGCATGCCGACAGGTTCATCATAGTCAATTATGGGCATGATGAGGGATGAGTAAAGGGGCACAATGTCCTCCCCTGGCCTACATGTGGATCCCATGATGATGTGGCCCATATCACATGCTTACCTAACCACTTTCTCCATGTTGTTGTCAAATGGTAGAATGCTATCAACCTGTGTACCCCAAGGTCCATAATTCCTTGGTCTGCACTTACTGGATTAAGACATATGTGGTACATTGTGGTCATTTAGTGTTTGACAAAGGGGATGACTAGACTCTTTCTGTCATTCACGTTGAGGCCATGGCTGTGGCACAAGTCATGTGTTTGCAAGAGTCCCTTTTGGAGGATGCGTGTGTTAGCTGTTGAGTTGATTATGGTGTTGAGTCTGCAGTCACCTGTGACTTGCTGAGCCACAGTACTTCCATGTTGGCCTGTACCTATGACAAATATATAATGAACATGACAGCCCCTAGGGCTTTGCCTTGTGGGACACCACTTGTACCAGGTTGGAGGCTGACATGGCTCCAGCAATTCTACCATGTGTGTTCTGCCCTTGAGCCACTGTGCAATACCCATAGTGACATAGGGATTAATATGTACACCGGTGAGCTTCCCTAGAATGCACAAGTGGGGTATTGTAGCCAAGGCTTATGCAAGGTCCAGGTAGGCTGTGTGGACCTCCTACCCCTTGACAGTGGCCTTGGTGACTGTTTCAAACAAAGCAAACAGGTTTGATAGGCAGGATTTGCCATTGACAAAGCCAAACTGTGTATGGTGACATGTCTGTAGGTCCACAATATCTAGATATGTGAGGTTCTTGATGATTCTTGCCATAGCTTTGCAGACAAAGCTAGTCAGACATATGGGGCGAGTAGTGTCCAGGATCCGTGACGGCACCACCTGCATGTTGAGGGACCACTGTTGCTGTATGCCACTCTCTGGCCACATATCATGTATTAAGGCTGGGATTGAACAGTGGTGTTATGTCTGGGTGTAGCTCTTCTTGTGGTTCATGTAGGACACAGCCTGGGACACTGTCTGGTCCCATTGATGCAGTGTTTACTGCTTTGGGAAGGGCATCTCTTACCTGAGCATCTGTGATGTCAGGGGGGGAAGCACTGTGATGCGAGACATACGTTCCCTTTTGGTGTGGTGGGGTGAGAAGGCAGCATTGAACCTGTCCACTAGGATGATGGCAATGTCTGTGTGTTTTATATTTTGTGTGACATATTGTATTACCTCTGAGCATATCTGGGTAGTACCACCCAGGTTACTAACATAACTACAGGCAGCCTTGTGATTATCCTCAGTGGCTTGTGGAATCCTCTCTCAAAGATGGCCTTAGACAATCATATGGGTGCCTGTAGTTGTCTTCCAATACTCCTCAGTGGTGCCTTCACATTTTGGGAGGTTGTTGTATCATGTAGTGGCGCCATCCTTCTATTGTATAGTGTGTTTATGGCTGGTGTCCAGCGCCCAGGACATCTGCCTTTGGAGAATTGGGTCATGCGTTCATATGTGGCTTCATGATCCATGCATTCCTGAATGTGTCCACAGAATGCCTCTATACAGGTATCTGCAGTCTGGTCCAAACAGGCCTAGGGCCTTTGAAGGTTTCCACATCATTTATGAGGGGTGTGCAGTTGCTTGACATGAGCTGTTGACAGACGTGCCGCCCTCCAGACAGAGCAAGGGGAGGGTCACAGTCAGCTACCTGTTGGGACGTACCTCCCTGGACCACATGGAAAGAGACACAGAGGAGCTCTTACAGCACCCTCTCAAACTCAGGTCTCCCACACAGCCTTCATGCTGACACAGGAGAGTTTAGATTACTCTGCAGACACCATCATACTGGGTGATGCCAGCTACCCGAACAGACTGTGTACATTACACAGGCCACAATACCCAAGCTCTAAGATTCCCATTGATCAGACATTCTTTGGCTATGGAACAGGTAACCAACCTTCCCACAAGAGGGGCAGATATACTACAGCTGATCTTTACAAACATGAGTAAAAACTAATCACCACTGGGAGTATATCCCTCATTGTTGCAATCAAACCATATACTAATCACACTGGTGTTCTGGATTACCCACATATGCAAACCTCCAACACATCGATGTGTGTGTGTGGAAAATGTCCCTATTAGCAACCGTGACAGTATCGTACAGGATGCAGATCCCTTTGAAATAGTGATGATGTCAGGACTGTATAACTATATCACCTGTAGTAAAGTCCTCCAGTAATTTGCATAGCGTGCTCTGCTAATGTGTCTTTCTTCAGTGTCATAACGTAGTTAGGTGGGGGTTTGAATCCTGCAAAGGGAATGTATGAGTGTGGTTTATGTGTGTGCACTATGCTGGGAGGGTTAACTGCCTTTTGCCAACTGGGAGAACACACTACAGGGTGCACATCCCTCCTCCTACACACAGATGATGTCAGCACCCTCTAAGTACAGCATTAGTAAAGGTTTCTCCAACTACTGCAAATAGCACACTCTGCTAATGTGTCTGTTTCTACTGTCATTGCACAGTTAGGTGTGGGTTTGAACCTTGCAAATGGAAAGTATGTGTTTTACTGTTGGTGGGGTTAGTGTGTGTGCACAATGATGGGGTGGGATGTGGCTTTTGCCACATGGGGCTATGCACTGCAGGGTGGTCATTACCCTTAACAAGCAGTGATGTTGATAGCACCCTATACAAACAAAACTACAAAACAGAAGGTGTTGGTACTGATAACACATGTAAGGTAACACTTGTTCAAGTAATGTCCACAAACGGAGTGGGATAATAAAACATTTCTTTTATTCTATACAGACAACATGACTACAGACAACTAAGTGCCAGTACTCAGTATAGTGTTACATGCTACTTGAACATGCACATGTACCGAATATACCTAGATAGTGTTCTGAAGCCTGAATGTGGCAAGTGTGTGGATGTGGGATGTGTCTGTGTGTGCATTTCCGTATGGGAAGCATGTTTGCTGTGGCAATCAGGGTACTACAGTACCTGATGCACATTACATCTTCCAACTGATGAGGTTGCCTGCACCCTGTGAGTACAGGTAGAGAAGGGGATGCCAGTAGTAAACAACATAGTGCACTTCTGAAATGTGTACCTGTCATGTATCAACAGCTACTCATGTAGGGTGATAAATAATGGGAATGGCAGGTGAGCGTGTGCATGTGTGTGGGTAGCAGGGTGTGTATAAATGCATGTGTGACAGAACAGATACATGTAGCTGAATCTACATAACAGCACAAGATGCACATTGCCATAGTCAATGTTAGCATGTGATGGTGTGCAGCAGGTACACTTTGTTAAGTAGTATGGGTGCAGATAACAATTGAGGACATTCATACAGTTACTGCAGCAGGACTGATGGGATATACACACATTTATACTGCAACACACAACAGTTACCAACATGTTACTACTTATACACATCTATGTAGTCACCCTGTGCATCAGCAACGTGTTTACCTTTACCTGCACCGATGTTGTAGTATGCAGGAGGTGGCACAGTGTCATCATATGCACAGGGTGTGGGTTAGATATGCCCAAGTCGGTAGTGGTAACACCAATTGACATGTGTGTGTATGTGTGTTTGTGAGGGGCAGCAGTACAGGGTAGATTCACATGACGGGAAGGCATCTGTTGTCTGCAGTGTTAAGATGCTTCACATTCACCAAATTCACAGATATTGCCAACAATTTTGCAGACAGTTTAGGTGCAGGTACCCCCCCCCCATTGTCCTACACACGTGTTATTAGTTATCCCAGATGACTGTAACCTCCCTATCCTCTCACATGTCCAGGTGAGAGCCACCCTCATCATTGCAGAACACATATCATCACTGTTACTGAATGGTATCCCTGGATGTGTGCTACATTCACCCTGGAGGACATAGCACCACATGACAGACTGATATTAATCCATGGCCATACTACAGGATATGTACCTGAACAGTGCCATACATACACAGTGGTCCCACACCAATGAGGAGGAACCTCTACTGACCCTGGGAACTACTGCATCATATGCACAACTGGCCTTGTGTTCTAAGCTATGGAAGTGTTAGTTATGGCCCACATGTACAACAATATTACATATGTTTATATTTCATGACTATCTACACACAACCTATCTCATGGACATACCTATTGATAGTGAACTGTGATACATTTGGAGGTGTCACAGTATACACAGGATTAACCTGCTACTTTGCATTACCTGTGTTTGTGGCAGCTTTTGGTGAGTCAGTCGTGCTGCTTGTATTTTGCTGCTGTTGCTGCTGCTGCTGCTGCTGTTTTGCTGCTGGCTGTCAGTATATTTTGTTTTCTCTCTCTGTCTGTCTCTCTCTCTCTTTCTCATTCGGTTAGTGCAATGACTGTATTGCATGAGTGGAGTGTGGGTACTGAATACTTTTGTAGGTATCTGCATAGATCCATGTGATGGCCTCTGCACCAATTGTAAGGCAGCATTTGCTAATTGCAAGCAGCTGGGTGTGTACTAATTGCATGTCTCACTGTGATTTCAGGACACTGCTATAAAAGGGTATGTGAGATAGGCGTTGCCCTTTCAGATTGTAGGGCGTGGACCATGCTGGTATGCTGTTGACAGTGTTCTGTGAGTGTGAAGGTTAGTACATCTCCCATGCTTCATGCTGTGTTGTAGATTCAGGTTGCTGCATTTATCTTGCCTGTTCCCTGTAGTGAGTGTGTATGCATACTGACACCTACAGCTATATGTCATATGTATTGCTATATGAATATATATATATATATATCTGTGTACATATACATACTTTCATATATGTACATTAGCTGACATTATTGGGTACAAGCTAACAATTAGCAGGGCTGTTTCCATTAACACTACTCTAGTATGGGAATCCAGTAATTGGGACTATAAAAGTCTGCCTGACATGCTTTGGGTAGTAGACATACTATATTGCCTTTATCTTCATTCCTACTATTACATGTTCCACTTATTTATCACTATATTCCTGTATGAGAGTCATGGCTTAGTGGTAGGTCATACAGACTAGTGTTACAATGGTCTTGTGGTAGGGCCTACTAGTATGCTCATATTCTGCTTTTGAGTTGAGTATAGGGCCTATCAATCACAGTGCTAGAGGCACCTTTAAGCAGTTAAAGGGCTTAGTAGGTCTCACAGGAGCCAGGCTGTGTTGCAGATTCTGGTTGCTGCATATATCTTCACTGTTTCCTGTAGTGAGTGTGTATGGCTACTGAGACCTACGATTATATTTCATATGTATTAATATATATTTATATATATGTATGTGTAGATATACATACCTTCACATATGTACATTTCCTTACATTATTATGTACAAGCTAACAGGTAGCAGTGCTGTTTCTGCTCACACTGAACTAGTATGGGAATCCAGTAATTTGGCCATTAAAACTCTACCAAACATGCTTTGGATAGTACATCTCCTATATTACCTTTATACTGATTCCTACTATTACATGTTATATTTATTTTAGCAGTGTGTTCTTGTAAAGCAGGCATGGCTTAGTGGTAGGTCATACGGACTAATGTTACCAAGGTCCTGGGTTCGAGACTGACAGTGGGAATTTATTTTTCTTAGCAAACTTTCGAACTGAGTACAGGACCTGTCAATCAAAGTGCCATAAAGGCACTTTTAAGCACTTTAAACCAGGTCTGCGCTCGTTTGCGTGGAGCACACGCATGCGCCCTGGCGGTGAGCTCCGCTAACACAAGCGCACACCCGCCCTATTTTCTTTGAAAGAAAAGAAAAAGGGGTGACAGGAAAGTGGTGAAAAGGGGTCACAAAGAGGGTAAGACAGTAGGGAAAGAAGCGTGGGATTTGCAGGAAGGGTGTAGGTAAGGCCCATAGATGCCCATGTCTTTTGCAGCAACAGCTGTATATTTCTATGTATTTTGGTGAGACATTTGAAACCTTCCACCTCTGAGAGAGGTGTCAGGACAACATTAATATTTGTTGTACAGCCAATTGTAATTA
Source organism: Protopterus annectens (assembly GCF_019279795.1). Taxonomy (NCBI): domain Eukaryota; kingdom Metazoa; phylum Chordata; order Ceratodontiformes; family Protopteridae; genus Protopterus; species Protopterus annectens. The sequence goes on from NC_056735.1 coordinate 438,568,825, forward strand.
ACAGTTTAGATGTCCAGCGGACATGTCTGCGACATGGACAGCTATGTATGGGGCGTAAATTTTTGTGGGACAGAGTGCCCTTTTTTTTTTTTTTTACAGGTGAGAGTGGTATGACAGGTGAAGGAAGTCGGTAAAGCTGGGGAGGTAGGTTGGGTAGGTTAACAGACAAGACAGACAAGACGCATACAGGGACGGTGTATGACACACGTGGGGGGGTTACACAATTGACGGGGACGGAGGTTGGGATATCCGAGATGCACGAGCCCACAGATGGCAACAGTGGAACTGATATCCCCACCCATAGGCAGTTGCCACTGTTCCTTCACAGCCCAGGACGGGGCTGTGCTGGGGGCTGTGTAGGCGGGCAATGGCGGGGCCGTTAGCTGTGCCACACGAGCCTCGAGCTGGCGTGGGGTCCAAGAACAGTGTCTTGGATCTCCCTACGCACCACAGACCGGACACCGCGGAGGGTGAGTGGGCGAACCCCTCCGGCCACACTTGCAGAGGGGACGGGCCCCATCCCCTGCAGCTTCCACCCGAAGGTGGCACAGGGCCACCGGAGGGTCCGCCTGGGCACTAGTGCCAGGTGCAGTCACCAGCTGAGGTGGGAGAGGTGGGTCCGCTGGGACCTGCCTTCCCAAGCGTTCTAGGTTTGTGAGTAGTTATGTTAGTTTGGGTTAGTGGCATTTTATTCCATTCAGATTAGTTGTAACAGCATGCATTGGTATTCCCATCAAACAAACACCCAGATATGGACACCATTGAACAAGGGGCATATCAATATCACATGCATTATTTGAACAGCAAAACACAGTCAAACGACATGCAGGGTTGATTAATGGCAACAGGCCATCGTATTTGCAGGTATGAACAGGGCACATGCACGAACAGACATGCATATATGTTTGGAACGGACAGATGTCCATGATTAATGAAATGTTCACATACCATTATTTAGTGGATGTTGTTATATGGAATTACAGGGTTGGGTGGGGATAGAAAGTGATGACACATTCATATGTTAAACATTAATTCACATTTATCATAGATACACAATTAAGTTGAGGCTGATGTTTCAAAATAATCTTTATTTGACTGTCATGCTACACCTGTTACACATACATCACTATCCTACTTATTTTGAATTTGATCAGATACATCATCCTGCTACACTTTGATGACAGGACAGGGGACAACTATGGCTGTTTAGTCTGTCAGATAATCATTCATTCTATCTGCAAATTGTTTACTGTTATCACCATATACAGATTTTGAGCTAGACATTCAGATTCAGACACACTGAAATCAGTTTGGGATGTTAATTTGTACTTCCCACATGCATTTAGTTCTGTAAAAACACACTGAGGCTTATATATTCAGGGGTTATTACTACTTTATTTATTCATACATGAGCATTTCTGTCACTCTCATACATTCTGCAACTTCACAGTTCAGGTTGGTACTTCTAGGCTTTGTTCACATATTAGACCTGTGGTGATTCAAACACTTTCCAACAGCCTCACTTCTGTCATGATTCAGCATTTCAACAGGGATATATCTCACATGTGACTACCTCAGATTCTGAAGCTGTACTCTTGAGACTATACTGCAGGTTACAGTATATTTAATTAATGATGGGACATCTGTATTACAGCACTGTTTAATTCTATCAATTATATTTCCAGTTACACTTGCATACTGATGAACTTGTTGCAGCCATACCTGCAGGCTTTCAATTCCTGCTTGCACATTATATTACTTTTAATCAATACACTGCACTGTTCTGATACATGGTACATAATAATATTTATTTACAAGTACTGGGTGGGGTTACTAACCTGCATGGTGGCGTCCCCGCACCAGCCTTCTGGCGTGCATCTCGACATTCGCAGAGCGGACACCTGCAGCTGTAATACAAAGGGAATAATATTGGACTACACATCTCCATGGTATCAGCTGGTTGAAATCCTTACATACATGGGTAAAATGTGACTTACTCAGTAGTGGGCGTTGGGCATTTGCCGGGCCTCCTGGATCCAACGGTTCAATTGGTCCTGCTTGCGTCTCTTCAGGTCCGCATGGTGGTGACGGACCTGCTCACCAGTGCGTGGAATGCCAGTAGCACTGGTCAGCTCACGAGCCAACTGGTCCCACGCCTCAGCCCTATATACTCCCCATGAGACCTGGCCCTGCATGAGTTGGGCCTCGTGATTATGGACAAGGAGCCAGACCATGTATCTGGACTCCTCAACGCTAACGCTGTGCTCGAAAGCAACGTCCCTCACCTACTCCACTCATGCTGACTGCAAGTCTGTTCTACAATCAGTTATGCTGTGTATTCCCGCCTATGGGGCTTATATATGCCGCTTTTCCGCACATTTCTCTGATTGGCCGTTTTGGAATTGTATCTACTTCACTGAAAATGCTTTCTCATGCTCCATTCTGGGTTTTATCCCATATATATGCTATTTCTGCTTTTCTAGGTATTGCTGTCATGGCTTGGTGGTTTAGTTCCTTGACTCTAGTGCATGGTATCCTGTGTTCGAATCTGGCAACTGCTTTTTGCTTTTCCTGACAGAAATGAGTTGAAGACCTGTCAATCAAACATGCCAAAAGCACTTTTAAGCACTTTAAACCTGTTCTGCGCCGTTTGCGGAGGTAACGCATGCGCACTGGCAGTTAGCTTGTGGGAGCGCACGCAAAGCGGTGTGCGCTGGGATAAATCTTAATTGGCTAGTGACACACATGTTCAGCTAATTGCACACAGTTTCAGCCTGTTTACCCGCTGCTTGGCAACGGGCACGCAGTTTGCAGCTTTAAACACTACTCGGCTACGGGCACTCTGTCTCACGGCAGCTTAGCTATCAGTACATTTCTGACTATTTTTATTCTTATGTTACTTCAAAATATATGCTCTATTTCATTCCATTTTACAAAAGGGAATACATTTACATTTGTACAATACTGTCTGGGGGCTTTTTAGTGCTTATTTACAAAAATAAAAAAAAGGTTGTTGTAGGGGCTTGAACCCTGCCTGCCTACTCATAGGGCGGGTACTCTACCACTAATCTATTATTTCTTGGCTTACTTTGCATATTTAGTTCTTATATCCTTTTCCACTGACTGCTAACTGTGATTGCGCTAGTAGCACACCGCGCACACAGAAGCAAACATTCTGAGGTTTAACAAAAAAAAAAAGGTTTTCATTTACTTTTATGACATCTCTTCACTTTATACACTGATGGCCAGTCGGGGCATGTGTTGTATAGTGTGTTTATTCACATTTTCATGGCCTTTCTCGTGGCTGTTTACTTTCAGCCATTCTAGTTTTCCGGGGGCGTGTCCACTTGCAGAGCTTAGCCTACAGACACGCCCCCTACTCTCTTACACGGACCGTGTAAGAGTTACTAGTGTGATTCAGCATGCCTCATGCACCTCATGCATATGCATGACATGCTGACATCACACAGTTTAACTGCAGCCTCCGTGTAAGAGTTATAACTCTTACACGGAGGCTTCCTGAATCTGGCCCATAGTCTTAAGTGATTTGTTTTTTTTTCCCTACTGAAATTAAAATATATTATGTATTTATTCTTGAGTATCTGCTTTATCTACTTCAGAGTGTTAGGCTTGGAAACTATAAACAGCAGCATGCTTGCAACAATCTATCACACAAAACATTACTGAGCCACTCTAAAAAAAAAAAAAAAGTCACAGCCTGACTCTATGTTGGCAATCACTGGTCACACTAAATACATTCTGGAAGTGATGCCAAGTCTGTTGCAGGGCTTACTATAATCAGTTTGGAGAATCAAGTTCCCAGAGCATCCCTGTGATTGGCTTGACTGCTTGTCAGACTCAGAGACTGGGTCAGGAAATTTAAAAAATAAATAAATAAATAAAAACAAAGTTCAGGCAGTTGTTTTACAGCCACGGATGGCACAGCCAATCAACAAGCAATGACATCATTGATTGATGGTCTGTCTGTCCGTGGACTGTTTCTAATTTGGATGTATAGCAGCAGGCAGCAGCTCTGTCCACAGGATGAGGAAATTTATTTTCTTCAGCTCCAGTGGCTCACATGACTTCAAGGTAAGTAAAAGAATAAAATAAAATGCTTATGGCTAATGTCATGATGGGAGTTAAGGCAACAGGCAGTCCTCTGGATAATGTATATAACTGCTGGACATTTTTGTTTTTTCTTACAGTTAATGAGATCATACACTTTAGTGCTAGCGGCACCAGAGGGGTTTGCATTTTGGTTGCTTGGGTGGGCAAGTGTGAGTGAAAAGGCTAATTCACTGCATCTCTCTCTTTTTTTTTTTCCTCCCATATGCAATGCAATGGTCATACCAGTTTTGTAGAAGGCAAATGTTGTGTATTTTATAAATCCACCAAGCATCAACTCCGAAGTTTTACCATCTGTGTGACTCTGTTCATTCAAACGTTTGTTGGGTAACGGTTGCAAGTGTAGTTACTTTTTGACACTCATTCTGCTGAGTCATTTTTCATACTGTATTCTCAAAGTGTGTATGAAAATAGTTGCCTTGGAGTCTGGAAAGGAGAACCTATAGTATGTATTCTATTCTTTTAAGTCTATGATTTTGTCTGCTATTTTGGAATGTATTTATTAGAAGCAGAGGAAACAGTAGTCTAGAAGAAGCAAACATGACTGGTATAGTGTACTGTTTAAAGAAAGAAAGAAAAATATATACCAAAATGAAGTGACCTCCAGAATTCATACAGAGACTGACTTCATAATGATTCCAGCTTACATTTTGCCATCTACTCAATTTTAATATGTAATTATTTATAGGTGTGTGTGTGTGTGTGTGTGTGTGTGTGTATGTTTTGCATACCAGGATTCACATTTATTTTAGGTGGCAAAACAGATTTGCATGAAAATCAGATTTAACACAGCAGGTATGATTGTAAAGATAAATCCAGAAATAAGTCAGCATATTAATATGACAGCTACATGCTTTGGTAGAGCATATTTGACAACAACATAATAGACAGCTATAGCGTACCTTTCATCATTTCTCTTAACAATGCAAGTTGAATTATAATGCTATTGTGACAAATCATGATAAAACAATGCAAATAAAGCAGTTATAGCTGGGTAGGCTAAGGGCAGTCAATGGCAAAGTGAAATGAAAAGCAGTGAAGATGTGCAGAAATAGTAAGCGTGCTGCTGCCTTTATTAATTCTAGAGCTTCAGCTGATACTGCAGTGCTCTGGTAGGCATATATACTTCAGTGAAGTGATGGGATGGTAGCATTCATTTGGAGTGTAAGAATATTAAAGCATGGTTTTGGGGTGTTTTTGCATGAAGATGTGGCCTAAAATAGGGTAAGTAATTAAGAATGGCAGGTTGTTGGAGCCGAGTTAGAACTGAATCTGGATGCATTATTGTAAATATATTCAAGACCTGACATGGATCCAGATGCAGTGACAGTATAAAGACCGTACCCTAAAATAGCTTAGAGGAGAGGAGTGAGTGATACTGCCAACCTAAATGTGGGTGAGGGGTTGAAAAATCCCTAACTTATTACAGAAAACAAGAACTTAATTTCTCAACCAGTGATTTATGCCTAGTAGTACCCTGAAGCAGCTTGTAAAAATAAGGAAGTACTAGGGTCATATTTTGTTGTCTGTTCTTCAGTTTGCATTTGAAAGTTGGTATTCCACAATTCCATTAGAGTCGGTGGGGTTACATAATTATGTATGCAAATTTTATGTTAATCAGCGTACAGATTTGTAGCTATTTTTCATGGGCCTCTGTCCAGATTTTTTATGTTTCCAGGTTGAGAGGTATAATCACAAATAACAAATGTGCACAAAGGTTCCTGGACATAATCAACAGTACTGTCTTAATTAATTAGTGTCTTCACCTTCGATGGGTTTAATCCGCGGTGGTGGTGCTGTGGTAGGGTTGTCGCCTCACAGCAAGAAGCTGACCGGTTCGACTCTCAGCTAGAGCGTCTTCTGTGTGGAGACATGCGTGAATGGGTGTGCTTTCATTGAAAGTTGTGCATTAGGGCTGGCAACTCAGCAATATAAAAATCAACTGCCAATCATTAACGGACCGGAGTTCTGCTGTGGCGACCCCTAACCAGGAAAAGCCGAAAGACACAACAACAACCTTCTATGGGTTTAAACCTACAAGGTCCGGTTCTTACAAATATGACTTTATTATGCACCATACTGTCGTGCCCATTTCTTTGGTCAAATCCTACTGCTGTGGAGAAGTTTTATCTGTAAGATTCTAACCTAAGATATCTTCAAATCCGTTTGCTTTCAGAGACTTTGCCTAGCATAACTTTCTAGTATTAGCTTCAAAACTAAGGACATTTATATGTTCCCCACCCCATAAGGACCTTGTAGCTAAAATTAACATATTTACCACATATTTCTATTCCCATCTAAACTTGTACAATGACACATCAGTCCCCATTCGTCAGAAATACAATATTAAATTAAGAAACAAACCAATATGGTGAAATGTAAGCATCAGCAAACTCTACTGCAAGAGAGAAAAAAAATCCCAGACCTAACAAAAAAGTCAAGTCTCCAACTCCAAAAATGACATCAGGAGTATAAGAAACAATAAAAAAATCATTAATGGAAAAATTCAAAACCTGCAAAGCTAATATCATATACAATGTTCCCACAAAACATAAAGATAATCATAAGTCCTTTTTGCAACTATGTCAAGAACTTCAGAAACAATGCCCAACACTGAATTTAGTTGATATCAAAGGACACCACTCACTCTGATCCTGAGACTATTTCAAACACACTAGTTGATTTATTCAGCTCAAATTTCTCCTTGCTGTCCTCTCAATGATCTCACCCACCGAACAAAGCCGGGTCAGCATCCCCCCCCCATGATTACCACAAAACAAATACTAAAAGCCCTCTGCAGAAACAAAAACATAGTTTGATCAGGTTCAGGCCATATACCAGGTTGTATCCTTCATAGTACGAACCATTGCCCCACAGATTTCTTTGCAAACTTACCCTACCTCAGACTCACCTGTAGTTATATAGCTGAAGCTTGGATGACAACTGTTTCTGTCTCCCTCCACAAAAGTGGCCCAAACAGGGGCAGCTCATGCTATAGGACTGCTGGACTGCAGCCCTCCCCCCTATAAAAAACAAAAGAAAAATCTGTGAAACAAAAAAGCAAACAAAAAAAATCATGAGTCCCGACTCCTCTGTGCATGCGCGGACACATTGGGGAATTCTGACTGCAGCAGTCCGGATACAGACAAAGAGATACCCAGGAATCTGTGTGGTGACAACCGCATAGAACACAGGAGCTCCGGACTGTTTCAGCTGCAGGCAGAACCAATGAGGACTAAGGGGTGAGCTCTCATGGGGATTTCATTGCTGTACAGGCTTTGTTCATGAAATGGTCATATGTGGATTATACTGCTGGACAAAGGCTTCAGGTAGGTATAGAAATGGTCAATAGCTGGATTGTGGGCTTTGTTTGTGAAATGGTCATATGTGGATTATACTGCTCGACACATTTTTTACAGCAGGTAGGTGAAGGCTTCATGACATGGGTTATACTGCTAGACAAAGGCTTCGGGTAGGTGTGTGTGTGTGTGTGTGTGTGTGTGTGTGTGTGTGTGTGTGTGTGTGTGATGCCCCAGTTGCTATATACTGGTGGCTAGAGATACTCAGGCTTGAACCCTGTACCTTGGATGCAGGTGGCAAGGACCTGAATTTCCTATCCACCACCATTTCTAAAAAGATTTGCAGATTTTTGCCTCATATTTGTTTTGTTCCTCATAAAATCTGTGGTTTCTGTATCTACATTTTTCCTTGCAAAATCTTTAGTGCAGTGGTGCACTGGTAGCATTGCTGCCTGACAGCTACAGGTTCTCTGGTTTGATTCTTGGCTGGGGTGCCTTCTGTGTGGAGTCTGCATGTTCTCCCATCTTGCAAAGAGGTGTCTGAGTTTCACTCTGCTGAAAATTGTCTTTTGTTCCAAGTCAGACTAGTTTCCTGGTTAAATGTTTAAAAATAACAGGCATTTGAATTTCAGACTTCATATTCTTCAGAAAGTACATGGTAACACAAAACCGTTTATTCTAGCAGTTGTCTAAGTTTATAATATGGATATTTGAATTTTGTCCCTATTTTTGGGACTGTATTCCCTCATTATTGGCTTCGTCCAGGTATTTTGTGCTAAGGCTGAGAGCTATCTATGGTGAAAACTGAATTCTCTGAATGTTTGGGGGCTGTATTCCCCCCATTACTGGTTTTGTCCACATGTTTTTTGCTAAGAGGTTGAGAGCTATGGTGAGAACTGAATTCACTGAATATGCTTGGGGGCTGTATTCCCCCATTATTGGCTTTGTTCAGGTGTTTTGTGCCAAGAGGTTGACAGCTATGGTGAGAACTGAATTCACTAAATGGTAGCCATTTTAATTTGTCTTCCTCTCTTTCACAAAACAGCTGATTTGGCATAGTGGTATGTTTCTCTGACTGTTTTGCACAGGATCCCCTGGGTTAAAGACGTGGCAGTGAAATGTATTGTGGTAACACAGCACTTTATTCTAGCAACTTTCCAACATTATACAAGCAATGTTTAAAATGTGTCCCTGTATTTTGGGCTTTTGCCCCCCCCCCAATAAATTTTGGCTTTTTCCAGATTTTTTGTGCTGCAAAGTTCAGAGATACAACTGCGTGTCGAGTAGATTTTACAAGGAGCTGAGAGCTGCAGGGGAACAAAACTTTAATGCTGCATATTGTGCATCTGCTTGCATTGTTAATAGCACAACAGGTAGTGTATTTGCTTTTGATGCAGAAGGCTGCGGGTTCTACTCCCAGAGTAGATAGATGCATTGCTGACACTGTACTGTGTTGTAAAGGGGGTGGATGGTGCAGTCCTTTTTGGCGAAGATACCTAAAGTAGTAACTATGAACCTGTTATCGGTTTGCCATATAGTCCCTATTGCGATATTACTAGCTTATCATTTTGTTTAATGCATGCAACATAGGCAATTTATTCCTCAAGGGCAACAGGCACTTTATTTGTAGATGAATAAACAATGACATACAAAGTTGTTTGCTAGCAGCAACCTCTTCATTGTTACAGATTTCTTTAATGTGGAATTATTTAGATGACTTTTACTACTTCAGAGATTGTGCATATTTACTGATACTGGTGGACTGTAGAAGGATGAGTAGACTTTTATGGTGTCATTCGTGCATGCATTTTGTTTCATTGTTTACTGGAAAAATGTTCAAAACAATACATTTAAAATGCCCTCTAAAAACTGTACTGTATTGTACAAGGAATACAATTTAATACAATCAGGAAGGTGTATCAAAGAGCATGTGTATGTTTTGTGTTCAAGGGGCCTATGATTTGAAAACAGCCCAAAGTTAATCTTTATCTGCCACTGGCAAAATGTATTTTCTTTGAATGTGGGTTTCAATGCTGTTTCAATGCATGTGAGTTTCAAGGCCAGAGAAGTTTTAATGCTAGGTCTGTTTATATTTTGTGAGACTGCGTTGCTTTGTTTAGCAGATATCTATTGGGGTTTGTGCTGTAAAAATGCAAAATAAAACTTTCAAATGAAATCCAAATCATCGCAGAAGTAAAGCAGTATGCACATTACAGTGTTTATGGTAAATGGGGCAATATAACCAAGGAATGGGACATTGGAATGGTTGCAGGGGGGAGGCTCCAATCGACCATGATTTTGAGAGGGGAAGGGCAGCAAACTCAGACAGCCCCGGTTGAACTATACCTCTCAGCTGGCCATATTTTTTGCAGAATGAATAGATATTTGCTTCTTATTTTTGGTTTGTTCCTCATAAAATGTATGGTTTTCTGGAAAATCATTTAGGCATGAAGTCACTAAATGACAGACATTGAGTTTTACGCCATAACCTTCAGAAAAATGCGTGCTAAAGCAAGACCTGTTATTCTATCAACTGTGAAAATACGAAAGTAGGCAAAACAAACTGTAAAAACGAAACACCAAAGGAAGAAACCACGAAGTAGCACCAGTTAAAAACAAGTTTAATCCGATTAAGCGCTTTTCGTTTGTCAACATGTACAAACTTCTTCAGATGAACAACAGACCATGGACGAGTGGTTTAAATAATCAATCAGTTAATTATCAAATTAATCAATTATACCTCTTAAAGAAGTAAAAAACCTTTAAAGTACTTCAGAAACATTGTAAACACTGAGTACTTTTAAAGTTGGTATAAACTACCGTTAACTTCACATGAATCAAATATCAAAATTTTCTTCAAGTAACAAAAATTTCCTTTCAAACAACAAATAAAAATGCATAGCAGTTGAAAGGAACTAATTAAAGCAATAAAAACTGTTAAAGTAGTAAACTTAAAAAACTTATGACTTTATGCAAGACAGTACAACCTCTAAGTACATTTAGAACAACTAAGAAATGTTATCTAGTCAGACTCTTGAGCTTAAGGATGCTACTAATTGAGCATCCTTCATTCAAGCCTGGCACACTGTATGTGTTTAATCTAATCTGCCATTCCAACTCCAGTTCTTCTAACTTTAAAGGAGTTGGTCCACCTCTAGGGTTCTGAAACACTTGATCAATGATGAGAAATTTAAAAGTGTGATCAGGATGTAATAAAGTGTGTTTAGCTAGCGCATTCTCAAGCTTCTGTTTTCTAATCATGTAAATATGTTCGTAAATACGATCACGTAAACGCCTCTCAGTTTTGCCTACATAATAATCTGGACAAAACTGGCACTGAGCTAAATAGATCACCATTTTAGAGTTACAGTTCACTCTAACTGTCAAGGAATATTGGTGGTCAAGAATCTTAAATCTGTTGGATTCAATGGCATACTGGCAGTAACTACAGGCTTGACATTTATACATATCGGGAGTCCTAACTTGTCCTGTCAAATGGTGTTCCAAAAAGGCTTTAAGATTCTTAGCTTTCTTGTAAACTACCACAGGCTGATTGCCCAATTTCCGATAAACATTGTTGTCACTCTTAAATATAGCCCAATTTTTACATAGGACTTGAAAACAGTCCTTACTGAAATTAACCACTTTGCCTCACAGCAAGTTGAGATATCAAATGCCACTTTTATAACAACTTACCACTTTAACAGTAAGTAAGTGAACTGTAACTCTAAAATGGTGATCTATTTAGCTCAGTGCCAGTTTTGTCCAGCTTATTATGTAGGCAAAACTGAGAGGCGTTTACGTGATCGTATTTACGAACATATTTACATGATTAGAAAACAGAAGCTTGAGAATGCGCTAGCTAAACATACTTTATTACATCCTGATCACACTTTTAAATTTCTCATCATTGATCAAGTGTTTCAGAACCCTAGAGGTGGACCAACTCCTTTAAAGTTAGAAGAACTGGAGATGGAATGGCAGATTAGATTAAACACCTACAGTGTGCCAGGCTTGAATGAAGGATGCTCAATTAGTAGCATCCTTAAGCTCAAGAGTCTGACTAGATAAAATTTCTTAGTTGTTCGAAATGTACTTAGAGGTTGTAGTGTCTTGCATAAAGTCATACGTTTTTTAAGTTTACTACTTTAACAGTTTTTATTGCTTTAATTAGTTCCTTTCAACTGCTATGTATTTTTATTTGTTGTTTGAAAGGAAATTTTTGTTACTTGAAGAAAATTTTGATATTTGATTCATGTGAAGTTAACGGTAGTTTATACCAACTTTAAAAGTACTCAGTGTTTACAATGTTTCTGAATCTGAAGTACTTTAAAGGTTTTTTTACTTCTTTAAGAGGTATAATTGATTAATTTGATAATTAACTGATTGATTATTTAAACCACACGTCCATGGTCTGTTGTTCATCTGAAGAAATGTGTACATGTTGACAAACAAAAAGCACTTAATCGGATTAAACTTGTTTTTAACTGGTGCTACTTCATGGTTTCTTCCTTTGGTTTTTCGTTTTTACATTCTATCACCTGTCTTAAGTTTATACAAGAGCAATTTTTAGTAGTGTTTGTATGTTCCCCCAATACATTTGGGCATGTCCAGATTTCCTGCATTAACAGGTTGAGAGGTATGTGCAAATAAATTACTTTATAGAATTAGGCCCCGATTTTGGCTCAAAATGTTGATCTTCCCCTAATAATCCCTCCGCAAAATGGCAATTTTGGAAGAAAACATGGAGGGTTTACAATTAATAAATAACTGTAATAATCAGTTATAGATTACTTTTATTTCAGAAATGCATGTAGATTATTTTATTTTGTCAGCTGCTCAAGTTAGCAGTATTAATATTAAAAACCCTTCTTTGACAGGTTCCCAGCTGTATTGTGTGGCTATTTTATATTTTTGCAACACAGTTTTGGTCCATTTTTCATAAAATTGTGTTTTTTTGGCAAATTAGTGGCAAATCATTAAAGACTGAAGTTAGAAAATAATGAAAGACATTTGAGTTTCAGATTTCATACCTTTCAGAAAATCCATACCAATGCAAGAAGTGTAGAAGAAAAAAAAATATTGGCTGCATGACAGCTTACTTAATATCTAGATGAAAACAAAAAGGATGTGAGGCATGAAAAAATAAATTACTTTTTAAATACATTACTGAAATGCCAGTCAAAATCACGTATAAGAAAAACAAGCAGCACTTAACTCAAATCACTTCTTCTTGCACTCCAATTCTAATTATAATTTATATTCAGCTTTATTAAAGTACCAAGTAACATTCTGAAAGTAGCAATCTCTGTGATACCACCACTTGTAAAAATGTTTCTTATCTGAAAAAGACCTGCTGCCTGACAACAACTATCCACTTGTTTCATGGGGAAAACATGATCAAAGTAAGAAATGAAAAGCAGACAAGAAACAAGTTCAACATATATTGCTTAAAGGATTACTGCACAGGATATGGACCACACATGATAGATTGGCATTCTGTTTAGTTTGCAGGTAAAGCCTGTAATGAGCTTAACATAATGTAATCCTGTCCTTTATTACAAATACTGTCATAGGCATTTCAATACCCAATGCTTATACGTTATCTAGTTATGTAAGTATTCTCTACAAGGCAACAACAGAAAGGCTTTCAATGTTGGCAATACTGTTTATTAAAACTTACTTGCATCTTACAATATCAGACAAGCTTACCTGATTGTCATTAAAGCACTGCTACTTAAACACAGAGCAAAATGCACTTTCTGAATAATAATAAGCATAAATCAACAGTATAAAAATATGACAGAAACCAGAACATTCTGCAAAATCAATGACAGATGAAAAGCCACTGTAGCACTTGTGTTTACCTTGGATGGGGGGGGGGGGATAGTCTACACATTTACACTGCATAACTGCTCTTTGCCTTGCTTGGACACATCCAGAGTCACTACATGGGGGAGTGGGGTGCAACAAGTTTGTCACAATTTGAAATGTCTCTGGCTGACTGCGATGGCCCTGACACATTTGTCATACCTCACAACCTCAGAGCAAGAAATCTGGACAAAGCCATACATAGAAGTGGGACAAAGGCCCAAAAATAAGGACAATGTTTAAATATTGCTCTTCAGGGTCAATAGGGAACAACTAGAATTAGTGGATCCAGTACCTTGAATAATTTACAAGAGAGAACAGAGCCTGAAGAATATCCTTGAAAGGAATAGAAATATGAATAGGAAGGGCAATGGTATGGTGAAATGTGGATTCTGTTTACAATATAGGGACATTAAAGTTGGGAAAGAGGTAACAGTCCCACATTATGGTAAGATTTATTTGAACAGGAAATACACATGCAGCAGCAAAGCTGTGGTATACTTAGCATTATGTGCCTCATGTACCTGTTTCTATATAGGGAAAGCCATCAATACCTTAAGGGCACTAATATATCAGCACAACTATGACATTAGTAAAAAGGACAAGAAAATGTTTTAGCTATCCATATTGCTTTACATGAGGGACATAAATTTAATTTTAAGGTATAGACCAGGCTGCTGTGGGTGAGAGAGGGGGCCCACTTAATGATTTTTTAAAACAAAAATAATTGAGATGTGTTAGAAAAATATGTATTAATGTGTATATTAGTGCTTTTAAAAGCCCAAAAGGGTTAACACATTTATTCTATTTCATACTGCATAAATCCATATAAACTGCGAATGCTTTCTGACCTTGTATTTTGTCAGCACAGCTGAAATCTTGCTTATGCCTTTGGAAATTTATTGAGAAGCAGATGATTTTCTGCTGGGTTGGAAAAATAATGAATAGAACAATACCGTTTCTATAATGTTATTAAACTTAGACAATTAGCTCTGTTTGTGCTATGAGAACATACACAGCTGCAGGAAGGATAGAAAAGTAGAACAAAGGCTGCTTGAAGAATATGAACTATAATCTGTGTTTGCTTTGTGCTTGAATTAACAGAGTACCTTGAAATGTAACACAGCACTGTAGAAATAATTGTAACTAGCTAGTGGTCTCCAAGGCCATGTTATTTTTCAAAAAGTTTCTTACAATGTAATGTCATGTCAGCAGAAAATCATGAACAATATCTACTGTGAAAAACAATATTGTAGGCTTGTATTTGATTACGTCAGCTTTAGAAGGCAATGACTTGTAAAACAGTATAAGAATGGCTTCACTTCCAGTTACTAATCAGACAAACTCTGTATTTTTGCATGCATGTTTTTGTCTCCTTGCCGCAAGAATTAAAGTGCCTTAACCTGATCCTTACGTGTATTGGTCTTTGAAGTTTTTTCCTTTGACAGATTGGTCCTTTGGACCGGAAACCTTCACTTTGCCTCAGATCAGACAGGCCAGGTGGCTTGAAACTGTACGGGGAAGAAACCACATCGGTTCTTCTTATCTGAAAAGACCTCCGACTGAATTGTCGTACAAAAGAGGCCAGCCACTTTCTGATCTGCAACTGAAGGATGGGTTTACCTTGAACCAGGTGATCAATCACAGAGGCTCAGGTAAGGTGAATTTACCCTCTCTTTTTCTGTTTTAGATCAGGGACTTGATTAGCATTGTTTTGTCAGGAGATTTGTTTTGTACAGATCAGGGACAAAAAGATTGCTGTCATGTCATAGATCAGGGAAACAGAATAGGTAGGCAGTCATTCTGGAGAGACTATAAAAAATCCCGTGGTACCACGTAAAAGATAAGCAGGGTTACATAACA
This sequence comes from Protopterus annectens, assembly GCF_019279795.1. Classification (NCBI taxonomy): domain Eukaryota; kingdom Metazoa; phylum Chordata; order Ceratodontiformes; family Protopteridae; genus Protopterus; species Protopterus annectens. Next base: position 438,583,986 of record NC_056735.1, read on the forward strand.
TTCTAAAGGTTAGAAGAAAATGGGAAATAAGTGCACAAAAAGATCCCAAACTCTGCCGTTAACCGAAGACGCGAAATATATGCAATCACAATGTGCCGATAATGTTAAATACTACTCAAAATGGGTTACTAAGTATGAATTTGATGGTAAATTAGAAAAATCCTCACTTGTTAAACTTGTCAAACAGCTTAAAACTGATTCCAGAGGTCGGGTAAAAAAGCAACGTAAATTAGGAATTCCTCAGGCACACAGGTGGATTGAGGAAGCAAACTGTAGGGAACAAAAGAGCAATAACTCAAAAACAATGTTTTTAGATAAAGAGGATAATAACTTAGTAATAGCATCGGCCCCTCTGCCCCCTCCACTTCCCTTACCAGAATATGAAGCAAGTGAACACGCTGGTCCACCCCCACGATATCCTGCTATTCCTGCAAAAGCAAAGCCGTTTGATAGAGATTCCATCGAGACCAGGTCTCGAACACAGGCAGGAAACTCAAAAGGGGACATTGAGCTATATCAAATAGGTAGAAATTCACGATATGTGAGTGAAGAAGAAATATGCCCACTTATATAAGTACCTAATCCTCAGGCAGGACAAGAAGGACAGGACCCAGCCATCAATACCTTAAGGGCACTAATATATCAGCACAACTATGACATTAGTAAAAAGGACAAGAAAATGTTTTAGCTATCCATATTGCTTTACATGAGGGACAATAAATTTGGAATCACAGTGACAAATTGATACTAGGAGAGTGTATAGACCGTGGACACCGGAAGATATCCGGAAAGCCACTGAGGGAATTCCCTATCCAAAAGTTAATTTTAGAAAATTCTTAGAAGACTTGCAAGGCATGAGGCTAAGTTATAACCTAAACGGAGAAGTAGAAAAAGTAGTCAGACAAATCGTGGGACCAGATTGGCACATGATCAGTGGCAACTGGAATCCCCGTGACGCAGAACATAAACCCCTCCCACATAGCAGCGCAGAGCTAGACAACAGAGTGAAAGGTCTTACAGACCGAATCTCTGAGAAATGGAAGCCTAGGGCAGACTGGACTTGCATTAATCAATGCATCCAACAAGAAGTGAAACTGTTGACAGATATTATGCTAGATTATTAGAGTGTTTTGATAACCATTGTGGAATGCAGGTTCCTGAAGACCAGACACATGATTCCCCATATGAACAGCAGTTAAAGAATGCATTTTTAAAAGGCAGTATTGCACCCATAAGCAGTTTTATCACAAAGCACATGGTAGATCATCGTATAAGCAGATTACAATCATTGCTTGAATATGCTAGGCATGCCAAAAGGCATTTTAACAGCAAAAAGAAAAAGAAAGCCCAAGTATTTTCTGTAGAAGATGGAGCAGAAGTTTATGTAGTACAGTCCGGGAAAAAGGGCAAGAGAAATGCCCAGGGAAACAAACAATCTGATCAATGATCAGAGGACTTTGAGGGACGAAAGAAAAGGGGGGAGTGCTTTAAATGCAGTAAAAATGGACAATTGGCAAGGGATTGCAAGAAAAACAAGAAGGCAACTATGGAAGATGAGGGTGAGGACTGACTATATGGTAGTCAGGAATCACTAGAAGAGGATAGTGGAGAAAGGACAAATGAGAATGTGATAGAGGGAGTAGAAAACGTGACAGAAGAAATAGAGGAAGTGCAAGAAGTCACAGATAGTGAAGGAAATGAAATATTGGATTTGGCTTTATTGACCTTAGAGCTCTACTTAGCAGACACAAAACCAGAAGTTACACTCCTGGTAGAAGGGAGGGAAGTCACATTTTTGTGTGACTCGGGGGCCTCACGGACCCTGATACATCCCTCCAAACTGCCAGAGAACTCAGAATCACCTGATTACATATTAGTGAAAGCAGCTAATGGACAGCTGTATAGAGAGCCCCTCTCCCATAACATCGCGATAACTGATCCTGTTTCAGGATTGACCCAGAAAAGCAAAATTGTTGTTTCTGCAAAATGCCCAGTAAACCTCTTGGGCAGAGACCTTATGCAGCTATTTGGCATAGCAGTAGTTCCAACTATACAGGGTATGGAATCACAGTGACAAATTGATACTTTTGCAGTGCGATCGGAGGGTGAAACATTTTATTGGTACAGCCAGGACTTAGTTACGACTGGTTCAGGGGCGGTAACCGAAGAGCTGAAGCTGATGAATGTAGCTATAGGCAAGTTCCCCTCCCTTGACACTGATAAACAACATTTGTTGCACTGTACTCTGTATTACTGTAGCACACCAGGACCTGACAAGGAATATGAGCAAGAATTGTTTAGAAACTGTGCAAACAGGTTAGTATTACGTAATCTGTACTGGGACATAGAAGGGAACAGTGTAGCTACCTGTTCATTGCCCCAGGAATTCTTTGCACTTTACAAATCTAATCGATTACCACATGTTAGCTTGACTAAGGACAAGAATGCAAAATGGGCAGACCTAGGAGAAAAAGTCACGAGATGGGAAAAACAGACAGAGTTAGAACTGTCAGAACAGGGAGTACAAAAGCAGAAGTTAAATTGGATAACGCAGACACACCCAGCTGTACACTTGCAGTCTAGCGAGTTCAGCTGATTAGCACTCTTATTAAAAGAGGAAGACGATTCCTTACAAAGCATACTAGAAACTCTCTGGTCAACGGGCAAATCAGATGTAGGACTTATTCGTACAGCAGGACCAGTTACTATCATGCCAAAGTCAGCATTTAGACCACAGAAGAGACAATATCCCTTAAGAAAAGATGCAGAGGTAAAAATCAAACCTATTATAGCAGCTTTACTTAAGGAAGGAGTACTGGTGGAATCTCCTGATTCACCATGTAACACACCCTTATTTCCTGTTAGGAAAGCAAATGGAGAATGGCGTATGGTCCAAGATTTACAAGCTGTAAATGACGCAGTAATATCAAGCGCACCTACGGTGCCAGATCCACATACCCTGTTGAATGATTTAAAACCTCAACAGAAATATTTTTCTGTGGTAGATATCAGCAATGCGTTCTTTTCGATACCAATACACTCTGACAGCCAACATTGGTTTGCGTTCACATTTCAGGGGAAAAGGTACATCTATACGTGACTACCACAGGGATATTGTGAAAGTCCAACAATATTCTCACAAGAGATGGCAAGCAACTTGGCAGGATTTACCCCACTGAGAGGCAGTCAGATTTTACTTTATGTTGATGACATCCTGCTGGCAGCCCCCACCCAGCAAGATTGCAAAGAAGATACCATAGCGTTATTACAATTTTTAGCCACTCAAGGACATAAAGTAAACAAAAACAAATTGCAGCTTTGGAGAAAGCAAGTTAAATACCTAGGATATGTAATATCTAAAGAGGGTAGAACATTAGATGAGGACAGAAAAATAGCGATTTTGCAAGCACCAAAACCCGCTACCAAGAAGGAAATGATGTCCTTCCTTGGTACGACCAATTTTTGTCGGAGCTGGATTCCAAACTATGCTTTGGAATCTGCACCTCTGACTAACTTAATATACAAGAAGCCTATGGCAGCACAAGATTTGTTACAATGAACACCAGAAGCAGAATCTGCTTTCTGCAAATTGAAACAGTTGATAGCATCCTTATTAGTTTTAGGATTACCAAACTATCATAAACGATTTTTCCAAACAGTAGATTGTAAGCAAGGTTATATGACATCAGTGTTAACACAACAGCATGGGGACAAGCAATGCCCCATTGCTTACTATTCATCACAACTGGACCCAGTGACGCAGTCTTTACCCCACTGTGTACAAGCAGTAGTCGCAGCTGCAATGGCAGTACAGGCTTCGGCCTCAGTAGTGTTGTTCCGCCCTCTCACATTGAGAGTGCCTCATGCAGTCGCAATTATTTTACTGCAAGAAAAAGTAGCATATATTTCTCCTGCTAGGCATCTTTCCTGTATGACTATATTGTTGAGACAACCTTATATGACAATTGAATGATGCACGACTTTGAATCCGTCTACCTTGCTTCCAACTCCTGCAGATGGCACACCACACAGCTGTCTGCAGGAGATTGAGCAAAAGACACTGCCTAGAAAAGATCTTACGGATGTTCCCTTGGATGATGCCGAGGTGACATACTACGTGGACGGCTCATGCAAAAAGGGTCCCACAGGACAGAACCTAGTAGGATATGCAGTCGTTTCTGATACTGAGATTATAGAAGCAAAATCTTTACCACACAATTTATCTGCAGAGGCAGCAGAACTGATTGCCTTGACACAGGCATGTACCTTAGCAAAGGGTAAATGTGTGAATATTTTTACTGACAGCCAGTACGCTTTTTCTAATGTACATGTTTTTGCACAACAGTGGAAAAATCGAGGAATGATAACATCTACTGGCAAACCAATCGATCATGCACAGTTTATTTTAGATCTTTTAGAATCTATTCAGTTACCTCAGAAAGTAGCTATTTGTAAATGCATAGCTCATACCAAGCAACAGGATAGAATTTCAAAAGGTAATGCGAGAGCTGATACAGCTGCAAAGCAGGTAGCTTCAGCTTCAGAAGTATTTTTTTTGAATGAGGAATTATAACCTTCTGAGATTTTAGACTTAGAAATGTTAAAAACAATGCAGACACTTACTATGTAAGTTGAGAAACAGAGATGGATAAAACAAGGAGCAATTCTTGAGAAAGGGCTGTACATCTCCAAAGAGGGAAAACCGATAATGCCATCTAACTTGTTTAGATATGCAGCTTTGTTGAGCCATGGGCAATGCCACGTCTCAACAGGGGGGATGGTACAGTTAGTGAACCGGGTGTTCACAACATATGGATTCATAAACTACACTAAAAATTTTTGTTCGTCATGTCACGTTTGTAATAAACATCATGCACAAGGGCCGTTAAAGCCCAAGCAAGGGAGTTTCCCTACACCACCATGTCCATTCCATACTATCTGTATGGATTTCATAGAACTGAATAAATGCGAAAATAAGAAGTATTGTCTTGTCATTGTAGATATGTTTTCCAAATGGGTGGAAGCTTTTCTGACCAAAAATCCAGATGCAGCTACTGTTGCGAAAACCCTTGTTATAGAAATCATTCCCAGATTTGGCATACCGGAAAGGATCTACAGTGACAATGGTACACATTTTGTAAACCAAACCATACAACAGCTGAGCAGGTATTTTGGAATTTCTTTGAAAAATCATTGTGTGTATCACCCTCAATCTGCAGGATCGGTAGAGAGACACAATCGAACATTGAAGAATAAGTTAATGAAGCTTATAGAGGAAATACATAGAAATTGGGTGTACTGTCTGCCCCTGGCACTGTTGAGCATGAGAACTGTTCCGAATGCAAAGGGATTTACTCCTTTTGAGAAGTTATTTGGACGAGCATATTATATACCTCAGTGGAAACCTCTCATGCCAGCAGACCAGGAAGCCGACTGTACACTTGCAGAGTATATGCAGAAGTTATTGAATTCTAAACATTTGCTGCAGTTGAATTCTGTTTCAGATAAAGAGCAAACCAGACCATCAGAAGCAGTAGTAGTCCCAGGCACATGGGTCTGGGTGAAGGTCATCAAAACGAAGAACTGGATGACACCAAAGTGGGAAGGCCCATTCCAAGTGCTACTGTCAACACCCACCACAGTCAAGATTGCGGAGCGATCATCTTGGATTCACCTGACACACTGCAAACTGGTGAAAAACTTTGAACTGGATAAAAATATTGTTACTGTTACACAACAAGAATAAAAATGACAAAATCCAGAGCAAACAGGAATGCAGAACAACCACAAAAGTATTGCATGATCATCCTGTTAACTATACTGGTGACACTAATCTTTTTGTTGTGGTCTTTCCTTTTTCCAGCCACACAAGCTGAACTGAATAAACGCAATGTGTTACTCATAGACTGGCACCCAAACTTTAACACTTACCAAGCAATTAAATATGTGTATGCTGAGACTTTTAATGTTTCAAATTGCTGGATCTGTACAGCTTTACCGACAGCATACGGGGGAATACTAATGACTATTGTCCCCCTAGGGGTCATTGAGACCTGGGAAACCTTGATTTATGACACCACAGCTGTTAAATCACAAGATAAAATAGCATTGCACTTTTCTGTTCCACAAAAGGGAAATGTGTGTTTTTACAAAAATGATACTGTTCAGGTGGGTTGGAGCAATTGCAATGTGACAGTTTCTTACAACTGTTACACTAAAGCAAATAATGCAGGTTCTTATTGTAATACAAACTATGATTTGTTTCTTGAATTGATGCATAAAACAATTAATGAAGAACAACATGATGTTCTTTTTAAGCAACTGTCTATAATTGATAGGAAAATGTTTCATGCAGGGCAAGTATATATTAATAGCAAGGTTACTACTAAGCTAGAGGATTGTTATTTTGTGTGTGGGAAAAAGGCTTGCAAATGGTTACCTGAGAATTGGTCCGGCAGTTGTTTTTTGGGTTACCTGGTTCCGGCCATACGACACACTGCAGTTTTGCCTCGAGGTAAAATTCGAAATGCCAGAGAGGTCAACAAGAAACCTGTCAAGAAACCTGAGAATCCAGTGGGACAAATCGAGGCGGGCTGGAGAAACCATCATTCCATGGGTGATAAACTGACACATATGGACTTGAGTGATACTGTTATATCGTGGGCAGGCATATTACCAGCATATGGAGCAGTGAAATCAATTTGGGAGCTGAGAAAACTGTCTAAACTCCTCGAAGTAATGAGCAATGCAACTTTTTCCGCTCTCGAATTAGTAACTGATGAACTGAATGCTATGAGAACTGTGGTGCTTCAAAACCGCATGGCTCTTTACTTCACCCTAGCGGCGAGAGGTGGTACATGCGCTTTAATCCAAGAAGAGTGCTGTTCGTAAATTCCTGACAACCAGCACAAGATAGACAACCATCTTGAGGTGATTCAGCAAGTGTCGGCCATGACCAAACCAGGCCCAAACCCACTGATGGACTTTTTCCAGAAATGGTTTGGGGGGTGGGGTACCATCCTAATGAACATCTTGATTGCCATTTGTTTAGGTATGCTCCTGTTGGGAGTATGTGCTTCTTGTGGCATCTCCTGCATGAAAAGATTGATCAAAGATTTTATAGACATGTCGGTTTCTGAAACCTTATATCAAAGTACTGAGTCTGAAGAACTGTTAAAGACTGAAATGCTTTCATAAGTTAAACTGAATGACTCTCTTAACTGCAAATCCTGAATGGAAGAGGTTAGGAGAAGAAACAAACTGTTTATACTTATGAAAGTAGAATAAAAGTATTAATAGGGGGGGTGTTAGAAAAATATGTATTAATGTGTATATTAGTGCTTTTAAAAGCCCAAAAGGGTTAACACATTTATTCTATTTCATACTGCATAAATCCATATAAACTGCAGATGCTTTCTGACCATGCTTTCTGACCTTGTATTTTGTGAAATCTTGCTTATGCCTTTGGAAATTTACTGAGAAGCAGATGATTTTTCTGCTGGGTTAGGAAAATAATGAATAGAACAATACCATTTCTATAATGTTATTAAACTTAGACAATTAGCTCTGTTTGTGCTATGAGAACATACACAGCTGCAGGAAGGATAGATAAGTAGAACAAAGACTGCTTGAAGAATATGAACTATAATCTGTGTTTGCTTTGTGCTTGAATTAACAGAGTACCTTGAAATGTAACACAGCACTGTAGAAATAATTGTAACTAGCTAGTGGTCTCCAAGGCCATGTTATTTTTCAAAAAGTTTCTTACAATGTAATATCATGTCAGCAGAAAATCATGAACAATATCTACTGTGAAAAACAATATTGTAGGCTTGTATTTGATTACGTCAGCTTTAGAAGGCAATGACTTGTAAAACAGTATAAGAATGGCTTCACTTCCTGTTACTATTCAGACAAACTCTGTATTTTTGCATGCATATTTTTGTCTCCTTGCCGCAAGAATTAAAGTGCCTTAACCTGAACCTTACGTGTATTGGTCTTTGAAGTTTTTTTACTTTGGCAAGATGGCAACTGAAAACCAATGCTTCAGAGCCCCCCGGGTTAAATAGTGCCATCTCAATTAGTTCAATTTTAAGGTTAAAAATCACAATATTTTATGTAAATGTTTGGTGGGCATTCGAAAGACATGCATAAATGGGCGTGCCTTCGCTGAAGGTTGAACGTCGAGCTGGCACCTCAGCATTCATGAAAATCTACTGCCAATCATTAGCTGACCGGAGTTTCGCTGTGGCAACCCCTAACTAGGAAAAGCCAAATGACAACAACATTGCTCTTTCTGAAACCCTTATACTCTAGTTTTACATCCTTTATTTAAACCTTATCTGTATTCTAATTTTATTATTTTATAATGCATTATTATATCTGTGTGCTTGCATATTGCACATGATGGTAGTAAATTATTGTATTTATGTAGATGTGTGATGTTAAAAAATAGGCTTTGGTTCCTGAGCAAAAAGAGAAGCTTCATCATGTACAAAAAGATCAACATATGCAGCATATTAATTAGTAGGAATAAGGTTTTAATGTAAGAATTCTGCTTTAATATTAAATGAAAGGAAATGATGTCATCATTTATGGGGATTTATAACAGGTGGGGTCTGATTATCATGTATTCTGATGAAGTTTCTACTATGAGATGAACGCACTTAATTAAAGTACTGTGGTGTGGATTACTGACTCCTATTCTTCATTTGTACTTGGTTTTGTGGACTGTGACTGGAAGGGTCTTTAAGTCTATATGTGCAAGTGTGTCTCTATTGTCTGTATACAAAAATGTCCCAACTGGCATAATATTTACAGATTTTTACTTGTGTTTCTAAAACTGGTATGTTTATCACTGTCATCAGTATACGATGTATACCTATGCCATCCAGTTTTCACAGGGGTCATCATGTCAGCAGGACATGGTAAGCAGATGCTGGATATCTTCAACATTGCAGAGAATGAAAGACAACCCCTGGGATTCATTAACAGCCCCAGCACAAACTGTGCTTGTGCCCCATGGGTGAATCATTTTGTGTATAGGTGGTGCCAATCAGTCTATGTGTGACTGTGTATTGCAGTCACTGGCCCATGACATCAATGCCGTAAGTGGGCATAATAGCACTCCCCAGCACCTTTGCAGGCAAGTCACAATTACTGCCAGTTGTGCAATAGTGAAAGTATGACAGATAGCAGCTGATGGCCACAGGGAGTGGCCTTGCAGGGACTACTGCACTGACTAGTAGCCCAGCATAACGCATATGAGATAATCCAGGTACTACTAACATTGGGTAAGATGATGATTCAGGTTGTAGACTGCTATAGGTCCCCAACCATGTCCCAAGACTCTCACTCCACATTCCTAAGCACCCTGGAAACTATTAAGATCCAACCCAACACTCTCATACTAGGCGACTTCAACTACCCCTCCATCAGCTGGGAAAACTACTCATGCACCAATGCACTGGCCCAACACTTCCTGGAATTCATCATTTCCAATGCCCTGGACCAGCTCATTCTTACTCCCACTAGAGGAAGCAACATCCATGACCTAGTTATTACTAACACGGTCAACTGTTGCTCTGCACCAATAGTCATGTCCTCCCTAGTTAGATCTGACCACAAACTAATTACCATGGAAATCCACATCTCACCCACACCCCCTGCAAAGGTATCCACCATGAAAAACTTCTCCAAAGCTGACTTTGGACTCCTAAAAACAGAGGTGCTAACGTCACAGCACCCATGCCAATGGAAAATAGATCCATGACTACCGAATCATACACCAATGCACTGTATGAACACGTACATAAATGCATGGAACTAGCCATACTCAACAGAACCAAGATACTCTCCTCCAAAAAAAGGAAGTCAGTCTGGTGGTCACTTGCCATTAATAAACTCTACAACAGAAGGAAGAAACTTTTGCAAAAAAAGGTGAAGTTCCAAGACTGGAAAGATTATCTTATTAGCCTCAACAAAATGTTGAGATCCCTCATCAAAACCTCCAAAGCCAACTATGAAGGCAGAATTGTGGCAGACACTAAAAACAACCACAAAGCCTTCTATAGTTATATCAAGGATCACCATAGCAATACCCAGATTTGATGTAAGTTACTGCACAATGGTGCCTCCTATACTGAGATAACAGATATTGCCAACATAGTGGCCAACAGATTCAGTGCCAAAATTACCCCTCTCCCCCCTAAAAGACCAATCTCAATACCGGAAGAGTGCCAGGCACACAACATTACTGCAGCACAGGTTAAAGCTGCATTGTCTAAGGCCAAGAATACAGCTTCCATGGGACTGGAATATATCCCTGGCTGTGTTCTACATGAATTACAAAATGAACTGGCACCACATCTGTGTGCTCTGTTCACTCACAGCCTCACCTCAGGCTTTTTCCCTACCGAATGGCGCACTGCTACAGTTATCCCTCTCCATAAAGGAGGAGTGACTACAGACCCTGGAAATTATTGCCCCATTAGCCTGACGAGTCTGATATGTAAGACTATGGAGCGCAACATCATGAATCTAATTAACAAGGATATAGGGAATCTCCAAACTCTAAATCCCATGCAATTTGGTTTTGTGAAACGTAGATCATGCATGCTCAACCTGGTTGACTTCTTTGAGCCACCAGAGCAGTGGATGAAGGTAAGACAATTCATACAGCCTACCTTGATCTGGCCAAGGCCTTTGATACCATTCCTCACTCAGAAATTATTGATAAACTCAGCAAACTAGGCATCAACCCCTATATCGTTAGGTAGGTAGCAAATTGGCTCACAGATATAACCCACAGTGTGAAAGTAGTGGACTCCAAGTCAGACTGCTGACCAGTCACGAGTGGCTTCCCACAGGGATTGGTCCTGGGTCCTCTCCTGTTTGGCATCTACTACTCAGATGTCCAGGCCAGCACTGATGGACTCTGGCTGACCAAGTTCGCAGACGACTGCAAGCTGGGAGCCATTATTAGCTCCCCAAGTGATGCAAACATCCTACAGAAAGGCCTCATTGAGACCAATGACTGGTGTCAAAACCATGGCCTTAATCTTAATGACAAAAAATGTGTAGTCATCCCTTTTGGGAAAAACTTAGTTCCCACTAATTACCACATCGATGGTGTCCCACTGAACACTGAAGGCATTATAAGAGATCTCGGGACACAGGTTGACAGCAACCTCTCCCTCGACCACCACATTGCCACTGTGGTCAGAAAGTCCTTTTATGTGGCACATCTCATTACCAAAGGTTTTGCATCCAGGAAGAAAGAAGTCATCATTTCTCTCTACTCTTCCCTCATTAGACCAATTATAGAGTATAATGCCCCATTTGGCATGCACCTCACTAGACACCTGCAACAGTGGGAGAGATCACAAAAGTACATCACAAAGAGGATCCTAGGCCTTAAACACATGTCCTACATGGACAGACTCAAAAAACATCAGCTATTCTCTGTCTCATATCATCTACTAAGAGGCGATCTCTGCTTGACTTACAAAGACATGTCTGACCCAGATCTGTTAGCAATGCTAGATCTAAAGAAATCCCAATGCCTCCACACCACACACTCCAGAGACCTCAACCTCATTACCACAATCAACAGAACATGCTGGAGGGACAGGTTCATAACCCAGAGAATACCCATGCTCTGGAATAGACTTCCCATACATGTCAAGCAGAGCACCTCACTAGCCCTCTTCAAGTGAAATCTTGATGAGTGGATGGGTAATAGAAAGTTCACCCCAGAGATCACTGCAGTGGCTCTACTTGATAGAGACACTGGGAACTAACGACGGGCAGCACAATGGCAGGGCACTTCTATGGGCTAGGCTTGTAAATGCCCAGGGCCATTAGCCTAGTACACACCTATGAACCTATGAACCTATGACAACTTTGAGGAGTGGACAGTGATGTTGGGATGGTACATGTGTCTTATTGGTGATATACCAGGTTATGAGGACATGCAGCAGATGCTTTTATAGCAGTAATGCCTATACCGAATGTAGGCTGAGGACATTGTTCTACTGCTTATTTATTGTCAAGGGATTATCAAGAGTACAGCAATGGTAGATTACGTGACATCTGTTTGTGTTGTGCATCTAATGTTATATTTCTGCCTTATAAGATTGTGTTCAACAGTGTTTTATCTATGTTGTATATTCACAGGGCAGAATGAAGCAGTCATGACACGCATAAATGATGGGACAGGACAAAGACATGACTTTGGGGCTGTCAATAATATTGATACACTTATAACAGAGTAACAGTGACATGACAGATTGGCACTATCTGTCACCATGCTGGGTGGGCATGCACAGTGTTGCATCCACAGATGATCCCATATATACGCATTCTGAATACTCACCATTCCGAGAGGGGAAGGGACCTCCCACAGCTATGAGTAACAGCAGTGTTTCCTCTGCATCCACCACAGCAGATGTATGTATAGTAGTGTCATGGGTACACAATGCTTTAACATGTCACAGTTATACTTATTCCCTGACAAGCAACATGCAGACGGCACTCAGGATCAATCAACGGATGTGCAGGAATGCCACTATGACTCATTCTATAGTTACAAAATCCAGCATGGAACTGCCTGGCTTTCTTTGAGGTACTACATATCGTGCAACACTTGGAAGGATTTTACCTGGCACTATCAGAAGCTCTGTGAGGCCATGTAGGCCAGAGATACCTTAGCAAATAGTTTCCTGAGGTCACCAGAGGCACACTGCCACCACCTAACAGATGATTCCAAGTGCCATCCTCATTGGCCATGCTGGCATTGTTGTCAATGGTCAAGGCAGGATACTTGCTGAAATAGTCATGTATGTGAAAAATCACAGGTTGTGAACAAAACATCAGAGACAGGATGGATATATCTCTCTGGCATTCCTCATAGTAGGTGGCAATGTCACATAACTTCCCCTGACAGGACACATTGCCAGTAAACACTGTCCTGGGCAAAGTCCTACAGTACCACACCATCTCTAGCATAGCAGGACCAGAGTCCTGTCATCCAATAGCAGCAGAGTGACAGCTAGTCATATAGTGGCATGAATTCTCTGTCACAGGAGGATGTGACCTCTGATTCACTCATAGACAGTATGATTTTAAATGACAAGGAACCTGACACCACCTAGTTTGTGTTGCCAGCCATATATCATTGTGTCACTTGGCTACTATGCAAATGATGAAAACTATGACATAGCTTCATTTTCTGTCCTGTATAGTATGTACAGCAATGTCTGATCTGAGGCACACTGTGACATGATCATGAATCCTCCAGCATAGTAAGTCATTAATACCACATGAATAATGTCTGCTCTGTGAGACACTGCACTGTCACTGCATGCTCATCAAATTGCATAGTTTTGGACTAGTCTGTTCACATCTATGGTAATGTTATCCAGCATACGCTTCCCCTGTTATACCTCAATATTGTTCAAAGATAATATCATTACAGTTTCTGTGTTTGTGGTGGGTAGACACTGTTCTAACTCAGATATGCCAGGGGCTGTCCTTCTTGTTTCTGCAACAACCTGCTTGCTGGCTGTGAGTACTGTAGTGTCCTAACAGACATTTCTGTGGGGTAAAATGCACTTTCAGTAAGGGCAATGGTGTTATGTTAGTCTCTGCATGTGCCTTGTTCCACTGGAGATCAACAACACTTTCAATTATGAACATATGTTATGACTTAGTGCTCAAGGTGATATCAGCATAATTTTTAAAGCATGTCAGAATATGTTTTGGGGAAGCACATATGTACACATTGTATTCAGTTCTATGCACACAGGTATGACCACAGTGTCTACATTTACCAGCTACAGTGCCCTATGGAAAGTGGTTTGTTGGAAGGAGTGATATAGTTGGCACATGTGCTACCTATCTATCATATGCCTACATATAAATATATATATATATATATATATATATATATATATATATATATATATATATATATATATATTGACCAACCAAACCTAGCACTGGTTCCCATACATTGTTTGCAGAAATCATACCATAATGAGCCAGAAAAAAAGATCGACCAACACTTTCTTCTAGATTTATTTTAGCATTTTAATTCCATGGCTTCGAACACTAGCCACGACACCACAGCAAACCAGTTTCACCCAATAGGAATCATCAGTGCTCAATAAACCCGGATGTCCTACTTTAGGCCATTTGTATATGCATCACATCAAATTCTTAAAGTAACATCAACATGTATAACACACTACACCCCTCCAAACTATGAAAAACAGTTAATATATATATATATATATATATATATATATATATATATATATATATATATACTTTTTAAAGAATACAACAAACAGCAAGTAACATATAGTATACAATAAACATGAATGCAGCACTCCAACTGGAATGCAGATCATATAGATATAAATACAGATATAAATGTAGATATATATACAAATACTTTCACTCAAAAATCTTATATACTAAATAACATACTAACATGTACATATATATCATGTAAATGTCTATATACTAAGAGCAATGTAAACTATAAATTCTCATTCAATCCTGGCTTGTAGAGTGCTCCCAACTTAACTATCCACATTTTTTCTTTATTATCTAATTTTTATGTTTTTTGTCATAGTGATATTGTCACTCAAAATTCTATCTATTCCTACAAAAATAAAATGTGCTCTAGTATGCTCCAAATGATGCTTGTACAAAGCACTACGGGTTCTCCTACAATTTATGTCACTTATATAAAGGGCCTTCCTATGTTTAAAGGGTCTAGAGGTCTGCCCAATATAGAAGGCACCACATTTGCACACTGCCATATATATAATCCAATCGCGGTTACACATAATAAGAACCCTAACATCATATACTCAAGCGGTATTAACAAATGTAAAAGATTTTGTTTTGGAAACTACCTTACAATACCCACAATTCCCATAGAATGTACTACCTCTTATCTGATCACTTTGCATTTCTTTGCCCATAAAAGAATTTTTCTTATATTTATTGAAATATTCTCCTAAATTCTTCCCCCTTCGATAACCAAAATTACAATGGTCATCTACTATTTGTTCAAAGAAGGAATCATTTCTTAAAACGGGCCAATATTTTTGAATTATCTGTTTTACTCTGAAAGTGTTAGTGCCAAAGGTAGCAATAAATCTCAATTTATCATTTGTCCTATCATCTCTTACATAATCTGTCTCTAACAACCCACTTCGATCCTGTTTATTACTATATTCAATTGCTCTAGATATTGGTTCTTTCTCATATCCCCTATGCATAAATCTTCTTTGCAACTCTGCTGCATCTTTTTTGAAATCTTGCTGCTTACTACAGAGACGTTTCAACCTCACAAATTGTGCCCTTGGTATATTTCTGGCAATATGTGCAGGGTGGCAACTTTTTGCTTCTAATATAGAATTTTTAGAGAAAGGTTTCCTAAACAGGCTTAATGCCACAGTCCCATCTAATAGTTTGGTCACATTAACATCCAAAAAATCAATATTAAATTGCTGGATTTTACTGGTAAATTTTATACCAAAGTTATTACTATTCAAATAATTAATAAATTGGTACCATTTCTCTACAGTTCCCACCCATACACATCAGCAATCATCAAGGTATCTTCACTACATGTCCAAATATTGTTTAAACTTGTTTGCTTCATTGTAATTCCATCTGGCTTCAAAATAACCCATGAAGAGGTCTGCATATATAAGTGCAAAATTTGTAAAAAAACAATCAGTTTTATAGGTAAAAGCATTATGCTCAAGAACTAAACTGAGCATTCTGAGCAAAATTCAATCTGAGCGTCACTGTATAATCCAAAACAATCATCCCAGTAATTAACCACAGCCAAACCACCTTTATGGAGAATGCTGGTGTACAGCGACTGGGCATCTAGTGTACACAAATATGCATGTACTGGAATATGAATGTCATCCATGAGTTTAAAGAATTCAGTACTATCCTTGATTCTAGCTCTAATCAATGATAACAAGGGTTTCAACTTGCCTTCTAAATATATGGACATAGGCTCTGTCGGGGCCCCCCTAGTTGAATCTATTGGTCTCCCAGGGGGATTTTAAATTGTTTTGTGTATTTTAGGTAGTATATAAAATGTTGGAGGTTCTACATCAACAACCTTCAACTGCTCACAAATCTCCTCAGTTATCATCCCATTTATTTTTATATTTGGTTGAGATTTCCTGCCAGAAAACCATACTTTCCAACCACTTAGCAAAAGACATCTGAAAAAGTCAAAGACAATGGAATCAGGAAACAATTCTGTATATCTCTCTCATAAAAGTTATTAGAATAACATGTTTTGCAATAGTATACAGTTTCTGAAGGATATAAAGCCTAAAAATCAAATGCCTGTCATTAATTATGGAAATGAAATGCCTGTCATTAATTATATTCCTCAATGATTTGCCTGAAAACCACACATTTTATGGGGAACAGATAAAAAATATGAGGTAAAAATCTAGACATTTGACAGATATAATGAAACCAAAGGCCAAAATATAACATTTTTTTCATGTTTAAATTATCTACAATGTTTCGTAGGTTTAACCCGGGTATCACTTCTGTGTCACTGTTAGACAGAGGCACAGTATACTAACCTCGAAAAAGGGCATAGCAAAATTAATTTAAAATGGGTGGCGAAAGCCAAACACATTCTGGCTAGGCTTATAAATGCCCTAGGGCAGATAGCCTAGTATGAACCTATGAACCTATGAACTTTTTGTTGAGTGCTTCAGAAGCTGTGTAATTGAATGTATTTAACATTAATTATATTATGCACTACCTCTAGTCTAAAGGAACTAAAAGTTTGTGATATCTGAGACTAGCTAGCACCGTTTTATGTTAGACTAGCTGCCTATTTCTCCTTAATTCATTTTGCTTTAGTTCAGTGCACATACGTGGTTGTGTGCTGACAGAGTCAGAACTGTCTTGGTGAGAGAGGTATTTCAACTCCCCATTATTTGTAATGTCTCATCTTCAGTTCATAATAACTGCAGTTTGAATTTAGTACTGGCAGTCTCAGCAATCTTCCCTTGAAGATAATGTTTCTATATTGCACTACAACTGCTTATGCAACAGTATGAATGCAGTAAGTGGTTTGATGAGAGCATTTCTCTGACCACACCATCATGAATATTTTAGCATGCAGATTATTCTTTTTTACATTGTTACAACTATACAGGCACTGCATTTTTGAATGTCACCATTACTATTTTCCTAACAAAGTACAGTACCTTTAAATTTAGTCCATAATGGTTATTGTTTTTATGCAATAAGCTTTTACTGGGGTGTTTTACACAATTGTACATTATAATAAGGCAATAGGATTTTGGTTATTTTGTTGCATTGAATCTGTGTATCAAAAATGTAGCAGTATAGCACAGACTGACATACAATTCCCATAGGATAAAGTAAGTAAATATGAAGTGCAAAGCACAGTGAACAGTAAGTATAACTAAAGTTGTAAGTTACATATAACCTTTGTTTGTTCATAACTCTTAATTTAAGATTGATTTTATCATAGCTGCATTCTTTATTCTTAGGAAGTGCATTCACACTTCTTAATATGACACATTATTTCATTATTACATTGTAACTGAGTGTATTTTTCTATATGATTTATTGTAAATGTTATCTTGCTACAGTTTTTCTAGTTGCCACTGATGATTTCTTAACTGCCTGTATGTATAATTTTATATACTCACTGTGGAGCCTTTCTCCCAGGGTCTCCACTGAAAACGAGCCAACCGCTCAGCTGGACTAACCCGATCAACAAATGTAAAATAAATAAATAAATAATAAATAAATAATTTCCAGAAGATGCATGGCATTCACAAAAGAAAGCACTTCAAATATATTTCTGACAAGATTTCCAGGTAACAATTTTGAAGTTTATGGATTTCCTTAAACCCCTCTCACTATTCTATATTAATGAATGATAAGGTTCTAAATAGCTTGAAACTTGTGAATCTACTACCTAAGAAAAAAGAGTGCAGTTATGATAAAAATCAACAATCACTGCCCTCTTAGCTTAACATTACTTCTTGGAAAATGTTTTGAAATATGCTTGCTTTCAGTCCTTAACTATTGTGGGAACATTATGAGGTAGAATAGATATGCACCACTTTGGTTTTACCAAAAGTATATAAACCATGACAAATATTATTGATTTCTATGTTTCCATCAGTAAGGAAGCCGCAGTGGTGCAGCGGTAGCATTGTTGCCTCACAGCAAGAGGTTCTCCTGATGGATTCTTGGCTGGAGCGCCTTCTGTGTGGAGTCTGCATGTCCTCCCTGCAGTCGAGTGGCATTTGAAAGACATGCGTAGAATGGGCTTGCCTTTGTTGACAGTTGGGCATCGAGCTGGCACCTGTAAAAAAGCTACTGCCAATCATTAGTGGACAAGAGATCCGCTGTGGCGACCCCTAAGTGGGAAAAGCCGAAAGAAGAAGAAGAACAACATGTCTCCATCAGCAAAGCTAATGAATTAGGGATTAGGTAGGTGTTATTTATACAGATTTAAGTAAAGAATTTGTCTGCAATCCCCATACAGAAATGACTAAATGTATGATAACACTAAACATCTATCCATATATATCTTATTGGGTCAGTCACTGGCTTACTGACAGACAACAAGTAGAGATACATAGTCAGTTGAAAATAAACACCTGGATGCCATAAGGGTCTGTATTAGGTCAAGTAATTTTTATTTATGTATATTGTTTTCTTCTTAGTGGAAAGCAGTGCTGGATTTCTAAATACACATATAATATTAAAATAGGGCCTGTTTAAGATCTAAAAAATATTATTTATCATTTGCATGGTCCTGTTAGCAAAGTGGTCTTAAAAGACATGACCGAATATTAATTATGTAAAAGTGGAGTGATGTTTTTGGTCCATTTAATATAGAACATGCCATCTGTTTGGGTATTTTCAACTTACATATTCTTCAGGAATGTAAAGATTTGGACATCATAATGTCCACAGCATTGGGAGGAATTCATGAAGGTTACCACAAGATGTACACCTCTTGTATACCTTAAAGTTTCCTTTTGTAATTCAGCGACAGCCCTAGCACAGTGCTCTAGCACAAAGATTTGGAGCACCACATCAGGCTGTCTCTGTGTCTGCGCTACATCCTAATAAAGCAGTTTGGGAGAGGTATACATTAATTAGCTATGTGCTCTCTCCCCCAGAACCACATTCAGGAAGACATCTAAGTGCCGAGTGGAAGTGTAGATCAGCATGGCTGCTCCTATTACCTTGCAGTAGTGAGAATGGACAAAAGGTCATGTTCATCCATCACACTACAAATAAGTGCTGTGGAGTATAGTGGTAAGCTAGGAATAGAAGGTCTGTGAGTGAGTAAGTGTATGCAAGGGGCATGTGAGAGTGTGTCTGTCTGGGAGGTAGCTAAAGACAAATTAGCAACAGGGTCAGGTAGATGTGTGTGTGTGTATGTGTGTGTGTGTGTGTGTGTGTGTGTGTGTGTGTGTGTGTGTGTGTGTGTGTGTGTGTGTGTGTGTGTGTATTTGTGTGTGTGTGTGTGTGTGTGTGTGTGTGTGTGTGTGTGTGTGTGTGTGTGTGTGTGTGTGTGTGTGTGTGTGTGTGTGTGTGTGTGTGTCTATGTGTGCATGTTTGGGCTGGGGTGGCTGTCATACATTCACACACCCCTAGTTAAAAGAGCAGAGTCAAAAAAATTGGGTGGGGTGGGACACTAGTAACCAGGCATTGCTCAGCAATGGGGATAGGGGGATACTAGCCACCAAGGATAACATTAAAAGAAATGTACCATAGTGGCACTTATACTAGTATGTGGATAAGGGGGTAGGAGAACATAAGCCATCACAGATACTGTTCCCAAGCTGTAACAGCAGTTAAACCAGCATTGGGATTGGGGTGAACACTAGACACCATGGAATACTGTCCGTGCCTGAACAGCACTTGGACAAGTACAGGGATCATGGGTAGGGTAACACTAGTCTCCATGAATTACTAATGTTGTCGGATGTAAAAGCATCTCAGACCGTAAGGGGATCAAGGATGGGTGGAACACTGCATACCAGGAATTAATCTGATGTAATGTAAGACAATTGGAGGGGGAGTTGGGAAGCGCACTAGATATCATGGATTATTCTAATGTGTTCTGTAACATCATTTCAAAGAGTAAGGGGATCAGAAGAAGCATGAAATCTACACACCAGGGATTACTCCAATGTCATTTGCTATAATGACACTTCAAACAGGAAGGGGATCAAGGGTGGAAGGCAATCACTAGACACCAAGGAACCAGCAATGTTACTTAAGACTGCAACCTTACATGATGGCCTAGGTCTAGAAAATGAGGCTCCAAGAACATTCAGTCAATGCAGGAACAGGTAAGGGGACTGTGATGTTTGTGTGGGGTGTGTGTGTGTGTGTGTGTGTGTGTGTGTGTGTGTGTGTGTGTGTGTGTGTGTGTGTGTGTGTGTGTGAGAGACTGTGTTTGTTTATGCATTTATTTGTAGAGGAGTAACTGAGAAGGATAGATGGCACTGCTTGCATGATGCTACCACCAGAGTTGCCTCCAGGTGAAAGTACTGGTCTGTACATCATTGTAGATAATGGATTCAGAGACATTCTAGTAAGCCCTTAATGAGGCCTTGCCTCATTGCTGCTTATATGACTCTGAATTGCAAAGTACCACATTATGGGCGCCAGTCCATTTCATGGACAGTTTATACTAGTGCTGTTAATGAATCCCAGGGGTTGTCTTTCAAAATTTATTCAAAATTGATAAAAATAAGATCATATTTATAATTGCTTTGCTTTATAAAATATTACAACTGGATTTTCTTGTGCTTTATGAAAGCTTGTTTTATCTTATGTAAGATCTGTTTTATGGAACAATTCTTAATTTTGTGCTTATTCAATGGGTGACCTACTAATTCTGGAAAATGTCCAGAGAAAGTTCAATAAAAGAATATTGACCTTAAAGCTCTTCCATATGATGACAGACTCAAAGTTTTAGATTTGTATTCCATAAAGTATAGATGGCTGATGGGTAGGTTGTGTCTTGCCTACAGAATACTACATAATGAAGAGCTAAAAGTAATGTTAATGCTTGAAACTATTGTGATGGTTAAAAATTAGAGGAATAATCAAATTTCTTATAAATTAGACCTTAGTGGAACAATGATGAGAACAAGGTTTATAACACGGTCCATGGTAAAGCATAGCATAGACTAACAATACATATAACAAATCATTCTACATTAAAGTGGTTTAAATAGTCTTTGGAAAACTGGATGGATAGTAGACTGTACTCATTAAATGTGGAGTCTGTACTATAGCATGACCTTAGGGCCTCAGTACAGGTATCTCAAACTATGAAATTATGAGAATGTGAGACAAGTAGAAGTGTAATTCAGACATATTACTGGTGTGTCTGTTATTCTTCAATATTCAGGTTAAGGGTTTAACGGTTATCAGATATTTAATATTCACAGGCCTGTTCTTCTGTAAGGAGTTTATTATGTTACACACCTCTTCCTAACTCTTCTGAAAAAATATGCAAATTGACATCTACAGTAACAATATTAACTGTCGGGATCCACGAGGGTGAATCCTGAAACACAGAGACTGAATAGCTGAAAAAAAGGACTTACATATATCAAGTCAGAGATGGCCATTTCCAGAAATATTCCCTTTTCTCCAAGGTATGGCGATCTTGGACTTGGTATATATAACTTTGAGTGTGGGTTTCATCTGCAAAAAAGAAGTTTAAAGGAGAAGAGGAATGCTTAAGATTCACTAATCTCCAGCATTTCTGTTTTTTTTTTCCAGCATGTCAGAACTCAGCACTTCAAGTGCCGACATTTCAATAGTGAGCTGATATCTACATTAATATTTCAACAATAGAAAACATATCTTTACCAAGTTTACAAGCAATGGTGATGCAGACTACTATGCTGAGGCTGAGAACAGTGCTCCACTGCAGGTTAGTGTTCATGTAATAGAAGCATAAGTCAGTAATTAATGACTGTTCACACTCTGGTTGAAACTACAACATTCATAGCACCACAATTTCCACTGCATTCAGAACAAGCTCATTTATGTGCTTTATGCAGCTTTGGCCAAGACCTAAATAAATCTGGCATCAAGCCCAACACCCCATCTACACTGTCATGTTTCCATACCAACTTCCCTCATGTTTCAGTCTCTAACAGGACATCCTCTGTAGCACAAAAGATATCGTACTTAAACATGTTTCCAATACATTTAACCCAAGAAGAACTGCAAAATGAGTCACTTCTATGTACATTGTGGGTGCTGAAAACAGCAGTCCTGGCTCACATAAAAGCATGAAACAATACTAATGTAATGAACTCCAACTGTACTCTCACTTTAGAATGAGCTCCATTCCCATCATACTATTAGAAACCAAAAACAGCTGGAGAAATTAAACAAAAACAGATACACACGTGCAGGAAGTATGTATCATACTGAATATTATATAACATTTAATTTGAACTGTATGCTAAAAATAGCAATGTTTCATGAACAAGTCAATGCAAAACAGCAATGCATGTTGCAACTCTTGTTTGTTGATATTTTAGATAACCCCTTTAATGTGTTTTGGTATGGATATGGTCTATTAGTGGAGATTAGACTTGCAGAATGAACATAGTGTGTCTATAACTCAGATATTCAGTTTTGTGGCTTAGTCCAATCCATTTCATTTAGTGTTCACATTTAGTATTTTTCCAAATGGCCTTTTTTGACTCTCTTAATCCAATGGACATTGCTGCCACTTCTAGGTCTAATGACCTTCTACCTAGCATGATGTCTGGTTTATACTATTAAAGAGCACCTTAGTGAGTCACACAGCATGAGTCCACTATTAGCAGGGGAAGTCCTCATCACAGACTCACTGTCATTACGAACACCCTATTTTCTCTTCAAGATGTTTTTGCTGTCTAGCCAGTCTCTTGCTGACAATGCAGTGGCATTTGTTCCTAGCTCACATAAACCACTTTATACAAACATGATGTCTTATGTACTTTTTTATTCTCAAATGGTACTGCACATGACCCATTGCCTCTGCTATGACTAAAGTCCAGCTACCATCCTTCAACCTTACCCTAAGAATGTAAAGGATTTCCTGTGGAACTCAATACTTTCTGCCCAGGCTGTTCTGCAATGACACGGATCTTTAATGAACCTGGTGTTTCAGTGTTGCTGTTTGTCACCTTCCTGTTGTACCAGAAGGTTAACAGTAAATGATCTTCATGACTGCCATGCTCAGCAATATATCTACTATTAATAGTTTCAGGGGTCATCTTACTATAAGTAGTCTGCATACCGACTTTCTTTGAGGCAGTAGACTTACTCATGCCTGCGAAGTATAAAGTAATAAGTATAAATAAGCAAGCATAGGGTCCATTGATCTTCCCATTCATGCATCTTGTATACATTCTTCATATTGTATGATATTTTTCATGTTTAGACTTCAGGGTTAATGAGATATATTAGTTTTGTAGAAGCTACATGGTTATAACCCTAAATGGGAATACTCATCACTCATCATATATAAGAAGACTCCAGAGCTATATGGCAGTGGTATACAGTATATACATCTGAGTTTGAGTTATATTTAATTGTCTTCATAATATTATAACTGTTCTGTCTATATTTTAATGAAAAGTAGAGTACAGGCGCATCTCTGGTACTTGGTTTTGAGTTGAATGCAATAAATGAGTGGTGACTGGAAAATATGGAATTGTGTTTAATACTTAACATTCATTGTATTCAAAAACAATTGCTAGTCTATCTCCTACAGGAAGAACTCCTATCTCCTACACAACATGGCTTCTGTCCTACCCTTAGTACTAGCAGTGCCATTCTAACCTTTATAGATACTGTCAATGAAGCCATAGATAAAGGCAAACCAGTATCTTCCTTATTTCTAGACTTGTCTTGGTTTTTCTCAGCAAATGTCTACTTCAAATGCCTGCACAAAGTCTCTCTTAGCCCACCCTTCTGTGTTTCAAAAGCTACCTATCCAGTAGGTGTCAGTAAGTAAAATGGCATCTCTCCATACCTCCCAGTCACCACCAGTGTACCACTAAGACTCTATCCTTGGTCCCCCCATTTAACATTCTCACCAACACCCTCCACACATCCACACAAAAGGCTTTCCTAATACAGTACACATTTGGCTCCATACTCATTTGCATATTTGACAACATGGCACCGCTCAAAAAAAATTACTCAGGAAGTTTTAACAACAGTTGAAACACGGCTTTGTAATTCACAACTTGTTCTCAACCCCCCTACCCCCCCCAAAAAACTGCTACTTTATTTTTCTCACAACCCTCTATCATGAAAAAAAATCCTCTCTCTTGGTAATACAACCACTGAAGCCACTTCTTCTTCTCCTTTCGGCTTTTCCCGGTTAAGGGTCGCCACAATGAATCACCTTTCCTCTCATGATTGGCAGTGGAGTTTTTCAGTGTCGAGTTGCCAGCCTGGCACCCAACCTTCCACAGAAGGCGCACACACACACACACACACACACACACACACACACACACACACACACACACACACACACACACACACACACACACCTAGGGCCAATTTAGAGTATCCAATCCACCTACAGCATGTCTTTGGGATGTGAGAGGAAACCAGAGCACCTGGAGGAAACCCATGTTACCACAGGGAGGACATGCAGACTCCACACAGAAGGCACCCTAGCTTAGGGTCTAATCAGAGAACCTCTTGCTATGAGGCAGCAACACTAACTGCTGCACCACTACGGCCACCCGTAGTCTCTTCTCATAGCAAATTATTATTAATGATAGTGGACGATAATCTTAAATTTGACCTGCATATGGAAAATTGCATAAGAAAAACTAATAAAAATATAGTAATGCTTTATAGAGCTAAAAACGTTCTCACCAACAAAACAGCTATACTTGCCACTACTTATCTCTTCCCCACACTTCTTTATGGTGCCCTCATCCCTGCTAACCTGAAGGCATCACAAAAATCAAAACTTGAACAATGCTATAAAAAAGCTGCTAAAATTGCAGCAATTAGCCTCTTTACAACCCACTACTGTATAGCACTAAAAAGCCTAAATTAGTTAGAACTGCCTCATGAACTAACATATACACAGCTTCTTACCACCTATAAAATTTTCCCACATTCATCTGCCTGTCCAACACTAAAAAACATTTGGCATAATCGTGTCCCCACTTGGTCATTGCGATCCAGTGACCTAAATCTCCTGTCTATCTACACACCTATCAAATCTGCTGGACATTGTTTCTACTTGTATAAGGTCACTAAGGCCTAGAACTACTTACCTGTATGCATCAAGTCAATACCCTTCCTTCCATCTTTCAAAAAACACTTTAAAAGACTTCCTATCTAAAATCTAGCTCTGTTCTTGCTCAAAACCAGGATAAACTATATCCCTAAATGTGAACAAGTATATTTTCATTCCTTAATAACTCCTTACTCTCCCTTCTTCACTTACTTCCTTATTTCTATCAAATTCTCTTCCCCAACTTTCTTTCTAAATATACCATAAGCCTGTTTTTCCTATCTTCATATTGCAATTCCTGTTGGTACTAGACTAACTTACCTTAGGTACTTTTTGAACCTTAGAAGGATGGGCTGATAGAGAGACCTAATGAAGACATTTGAAGTAGAAGTTAGCTGTGAGAAACTGTGTTGAAGGCATTAGACAAGACTAGAAATAAGGAGGAGACTAGTCTACCATTATCACTAAATTTATTGACAGTACCTTTGTAGGTTGGATGTGCAATGTTAGTACCATGGAAGGACAGAGGCTATATTATGTGGGGGATAGAAGTTCTTCCTGCAGGAGATAGTTTACCAATTGCTTTTGAATACATTTTTCAAATATTTTGGAGAAGGGTGATAAGATTGTTATTGGTCTAAAAACTGTAATGTCTGTTGAATTGCCCCCTTTGTTCAGAGGGATAATGCGTGATTTGTTTTCCAGAATGATGGAGTGTGGGATTCTGGAATGACCTATTTATAGGAATTGAGACAGAATGGGCAAAGCTATCAGCTTCTATTTTAAGTTACTTGCTTCGAAGGCCATCAGCTGAAGTAGAGCATAGTTTGAGTTTGTCTAAGAGTAGTTTTATATAGGATATGGGCACGGGTTTGAAGGACAAAATGTATGTGATGATTTGTGGCTGCTGGACAGTGTTAAGATTAGGTGACGGGGGAATCCTTGTTAGAGATGCTATACTATCAGTGAAATAAGAGCTGAACAATATTGTGGTTTTGAGTGATGAGTTACTGGGAGGGAGGTTAGGGTTGGATTTATAGCCAGGATGCAAGGTTTCTTTAAAGGCCATCCAGCATTTTTTAGGGTTGTCTTTACTATTGTTCTGAAACTTATTATAGTACTTTTTTTCCTTCATTAATTTGCTTTTAGTATGATTGTGAAGCATCCTAATGCTTTTAAGATATTGTGGTGTTTTATATTTTAGCTATTAATTCCATGTATTGTCTCTATTCTGTATTAGCAGTTTACTCTTTTCGGATAGCCAAATTGCATTATTTGTTTTATTGTCTTCCTTCTAAGAGTCGCAAGGCACTTTAGGATGTTCAGGAAAGTTGCACTGAATTCATTTACAGCCTTATCAAAGGGGAGAATTATTAGGAAGTTCCAGTTAATAGATGATAGGGTAGTAATGACCATTTCTGGGTTAAACTTGGAAAGGTTGCATGTGTTTATAAACATGCTGTTTAAGTGGATGTGTGAGATGTCTGGTCATATAGATTGGGAGATGATGACTGAGACAGTCAGACGTTGTACCTGAGGTGATGTATTTGATAGGGTCTGATACTGGGATACAGTCTGAAAGGGAATTTGATGTAATGCTATAATGTGTGGTGTTATTAATTAATTGTGTGAAACCAAATAAGTTCAGGGGAGTCAGAGTTTATGTCCTATCAATATATATTCACATCACCTACCAGTATTATGTCTCCTGGAATTGTGGATAACCAGTGTTAGATATTTTCCAACATAGCTGTATTGTCATCGGGAAGAATGTAAAGAATAGTAAAACATTTTTGTTTATAATTGTTTAATTTTAGAAAAGTAATAAGGTCTGTTGAACTGAATTTTCGTATTGGTTTGTTATAAGAGCAAATCTGGTAGGTATTAAGAAATAGTAAAGCAAAACCACCACCTTTCCTCTTTATACAGTCATTACAAATAATATAGCAGGCAAGTGTAATTTCTGAGTAATTTATGTTGAGTTTAAGCCAGCTTTCAGTTACATCATGAATATTAGGCTTATGTTACATAATCCATTCATGTAGTTCAGCAATTTTATTTCTTATGTTTCTAACATTTACGGCAGCAAAAGTTAGATTACTGGGGTTGGGGGCTGAACATTGGGTTAGAGCAGTGTGTGGAAGAGAAGTGTCTTGATGTTCATTGTAATAGGTGGGGCAAGGATTAGGGTGAATGTCTTCTCCTGGAAGGATTTTAGTATATTGGGAATAAGAAATGGAGTTAATCAGTTTATATTTGGAGTAAAGATGAGTGGCATCATTGACTAGGTTTGGTGTGATGTGTGTAGAGTGTAGGGAGGAAATATGTATAGGTGGTTAGGAGAGAGTTGGAGATGTGCTGAGAGCTATTATAAGTCACGGTACAATGAGAGATGGCTTAGTTGTAGGAGAAGAATGGAGGATAAGCTGAAGAGTAGCATGATTAAGTAAGTAAAGGAATCTGTATGCCATAGGTGGCAGGCAGTAAGGAATTAAACATCAAGAAAGAAAAATAAGTTGCAGGGCAGAAGGATACATGGTGTTGGTGTCAGAAAACTGATAGTAGGTAGGGAAGAAGTATTTTCTATGAAGGAAGAGAGTCACTAACTAGTTTTACATATATATATATATATATATATATATATATATATATATATATATATATATATATATATATATATATATATAAAGTAAGAGAAAAAAGTGTGTGTGTGTGTGTGTGTGTGTGTGTGTGTGTGTGTGTGTGTGTGTGTGTGTGTGTGTGTGTGTGTGTGTGTGCGCGCGTGAGCACACATCTGTGTATGTCTACTATGAGATCACACAGCAGTGGAGTAAAGAGAACTCTACTATCACAGAAAGTTGTTTTAGAGAGTTGTCCTTGGGCTATCAACATTCAATGGATCAGTGCTTAACAAATTCATAATCTTCTTTTACTTCTGCAAGATTGAGTACAGCAAGGCTGAGCACAGCAGGCATTCATCCTCAGATCAAATTATAGCAGAGAGTAATCATTTTATATTAAATACAAAGCAATTATCAGTAAGATACAAAGTAGAATAGGTTTTCTTTTATTTACTGCATGCAAAAACCTGTAAACCAGGAAGACTAATAAATGGCATATAAAATGTCATCTATTGGTCAATAAAAAGGACAGTGGTCAACTTAGTAAGTGGCCCTTAGAGTGCAAGGGCAACTCTTTTGGGGGGAAGGTGAAAAACAATTTTCCAGGACTGGCTGGCATGTACTTGACTACATGAAGTTAATACCCAGCAAGGTTCAAGTTAAATTTGCTTAGATTATACAAAGACAAATTTCTCAGGGAAAATGTTAGGGAGTTTGCCCTTTGGCATAGCTTCTGCAATATCAGGATCAAATTTAGAGGCCACAGCCTCTGTAATGAAAGAAAAGAGGAAAAACTCTACTAAACTGTCATATTATATTGATGTGATAAAGTTAATACTTATTATAAAAAGAGACAGAGTAAGAACTACAGTGAATCAGAGCAAGAGAAAATGGGGAAGGTTTACGAATAAAGAGATGATAAAAAGTTTATGAATTTAAGCGGAAAGTACACTAACAGGAGGTATATTGAAATACAGTAATATAGTGTATATGCAGAGCTGTCTAGAACAAGTTATCAAAACATAGGACTATACTAATAATCACAATACAAAACCATCACTTAGTACTATTCATGTGATTAATCAGTATATCAAAAGATTGTTCATATATGTATAAAAAACAGAAAATAATATTTCACATTTTAAAGGGCACAAGCTCACCTTACATAAAGCCAGTGGCGGCTGGTGACTTCAGATCAAAGGGGGGGCTGCAGGAGATAGCTGAATGGGTGGGGTCAATGGGAAGGGGTGCAGCCAACTAGAAAGGGGAGGAGCTATGCTCAAAACCACAAAAACTAACTTTAATTAAATATGCTGCCCTGGGTGCCAAACCTTCATTATGAGAGTCCAATCAAGACAAATGAAGTAGAAAAGAATAAAAATATTTCAATGCATTGGCGGCATGACAGCTTAGTTAATATCTAGATGGAAACAAAAAGGTTGTGAGGCATGAAAAAATAAATTACTTTTTAAATACATTAATGGAATGCCAGTCAAAATCAAGTATAAGGAAAACAAGCAGCACTCAACTTAAACCGCTTCTCCTTGCACTGCAGTTCGAATTATAATTTATATTCAGCTTTATTAAAGTACCAAGTAACATGCTGAAAGTAGCAATCTCTGTAATGCACTTAGTTGTAAAAAATGTTTCTTATCCAAAAAAGACCTGCTGCCTGACAACTATCTACTTGTTTTATGGGGAACACATGATCAAAGTAAAAAATGAAAAGGAAACAAGAAACAAGCTCAAGATACATTGCTTAAAGGATTACTGTACAGGTTATGGACCACACATGAATGGCATTCTGTTTAGTTTATGGGTAAAGCCCTCAGAGATCACTGGAAGTCTCCAACAAGTGTAATGAGATTTTTAAATAATGTAATCCTGTCCTTTATTACAAATACTGTCATATGCATTTCAATACCCAATGCTGATACATTATCTAGTTAAGTATTCTCTGCATTGCAACAACATAAAGGCTTTCAATGTTGGCAATTCTTTAACAGTATGCTTATTAAAGCTTACTTGCATGTTATGATCTCAGACAAGCTTACCTGATGGTCATTAAAGCATTGCTACTTAAAACACAGAGCAACAGGCACTTTTTGAGGAATAAGCATAAATCAACAGTACAAAAATATGACAGAAACCAGACCATTCTGCAAAATCAAGAACAGATGAAAAGCCGCTGTAGTACTTGTGTCTACCTTGGATGGGGGGATACCCTGCACATTTACACTGCATAAATGCTCCTTGCCTTGCGTGGACACATCCAGAGTCACTACATGGGGGAGTGGGGTGCAACAAGTATGTCACAATTTGAAATGTCTCTGGCTGACTGTGATGGCCCTGACACATTTGTCATACCTCTCAACCTCAGAGCAAGAAATCTGGACAAAGCCATACATAGAAGTGGGACAAAGGCCCAAAAATAAGGACAATTTTTAAATATTGCTCTTATAAACTTAGAAAGATAATAGAATAGTAGGTCTTGCATTAGTATGAATTTTCTGAAGGATATGAAATCTGAAATTCAAATGTCTTATTATTTTCTAACTTCAGTCTTTAATGATTTACCACTAATTTGCCAAAAAAAACAATTTTATGAAAAATGGACCAAAAATGCGATGCAAAAATATAAAATAGCCACACAATACAGCTGCGAACCTATCAAAGAAGGGACACTTTTTTAATATTAGTATTGCTAACTTGAGCAGCTGACAAAATAAAAGAATCTACATGCATTTCTGAAATAAAAGTAATCTATAACTGATTATTACAGTTATTTCTTAATTGTAAACCCTCCATGTTTTCTTCCAAAACTGCTATTTTGCGGATGGATTATTAGGGGAAGAGCAACAGTTTGAGCCAAATTCGGGGAAAGTTGAGAGGTTTGGCTATGCCTAATTCTATAAAGCAATTTATTTGCATGTACCTCTCATCCTGTTAATGCAATAAATCTGGACAAGGCCGAATATATTGGGGGAACATATAAACACTACTAAAAATTGCTCTTGTATAAACGAAGACAGTTGATAGAATAACAGGTCTTACTTTCGCATGCATTTTTCTGAAGGTTATGAAGTCTGAAACTCAGTGTGCCATTATATAGTGATTTCATTCCTAAATGATTTTCCAGAAAACCAAATTTTATGAGGAACGAACCAAAAATAAGAAACAAAAATCTATTCATTCTGTGAAATTCTGGACAGTTGGGAGGTATAATTCAGCTGGGGCTATCTGAGTGTGCCGCCCTTCCCCCTGACAAAATCATGGTTGAATGGAGCCCATCCCCCTGCAGCCATTCCAATGATCCATAACTTGGCTATTTCACTCCATTTACCATAAACACTAATGTGCATACTGCTTTACTTCTATGATGATTTGGATTTCATTTGAAAGTTTTATTTTGCATTTTACAGCACAGACACTAAGACATCTGTTAAACAAAGCAACACAGTCTCACAATGAAAACAGGCTTAGCATTAAAACTTCTCTGCCCTTGAGACTCACATTCAATGAAACAACACTGAAACCCATATTCAAAGAAAATACATTTTGCCAGTGGCAGATAAAGATTAACTTTGGGCTGTTTTCAAATCATAGGTGCCCTTGCACATGAAACATACATGTGCTCCTTGATACACCTTCTTGATTGTACTAAATTATATTCCTAGTACAATACAGTACAGTTGTTAGACGGCATTTTAAATTTATTGTTTTGTACATTTTTCCAGTAAACAATGAAACAAAATGCATGCACCAATGACAAAACTACCCAATTCAGAACATTTCCATCATAAAAGTCAACTCAACCTTCTACAGTCCAACAGTATCAGTAAATATACACAATCTCTGAAGTAGTAAAAGTCATCTAAATAATTCCACATTAAAGAAATATGTAATAATGAAGAGGTTGCTGCTAGCAAACAACTTTATATGTCATTGTTTATTCATCTACAAATAAAGTGCCTGCTGCCTTTGAGGAATAAATTGCCTATGTTGCATACATTAAAAAAAAATGATAAGCTAGTAATATCGCAATAGGGACTGTATGGCAAACTGATAACAGGTCCACAGTTACTACTCTAGGTATCTTTGCCAAAAAGGACTGCAGCATCCACCCACTTTATAATACAGTACAGTATCAGTAATGCATCTATCTACTGTGGGAGTAGAACTCACAGCCTTCTGCATCAAAAGCAAGTATACTACCTGTTGTGCTATTAACAATGCAAGCAGACTCAGCATAAGCAGCACTAAAGTTTTGTTCCCCTGCAGCTCTCAGCTCCTTGTAAAATCTACTCGACACGCAGTTGTATATCTGAACTTTGCAGCACAAGAAATCTGGAGAAAGCCGACATTTATTGGGGGGGGGCAAATGCCCAAAAACCAGGGACACATTTTAATAATTGCTTGCATAATGTTGGAAAGTTGCTAGAATAAAATGCTGTGTTACCACCATACATTTCACTGCCACGTCTTTAACTCAGGGGACCCTCTGCAAAACAGTCAGAGAAACATACCACTATCAAAAAGTACACCACGTACATTATTCTGCTGAGCTGCCTGGAAACGTTTTTGTTACTGGTCCTGTTCGTTGTTTCACACAAACATACCACTATGCCAACGCAGCTGTTTTGTGAAAGACAGGAAGACGAACTTAAATGGCTACCATTTAGTGAATTCAGTTCTCACCATAGCTGTCAACCTCTTGGCACAAAACACCTGAACAAAGCCAATAATGGGGGAATACAGCCTCCAAACATATTCAGTGAATTCAGTTCTCACTATAGCTCTCAATCTCTTAGCAAAAAACATGTGGACAAAGCCAGTAATGGGGGGAATACAGCACACAAACATTCAATGAATTCACTTCTCTCCATAGATAACTCTCAACTTTAGCACAAAATACCTGGACAAAGCCAATAATGAGGGAATACAGTCCCAAAAATAGGGACAAATTTCAAATATCCATGTTATAAACTTAGACAACTGGTAGAATAAACAGCTGTGCTACCATGTACTTTCTGAAGAATATGAAGTCTGAAATTCAAATGCCTGTTATTTTTAAACATTTAACCAAGAAACTAGTCTGACTTGGAACAATAGACCATTTTCAGCAGAGCAGGGAGAAATGCCAGACACATCTGTGCAAGATGGGAGAACATGCAGACACCACACAGAAGGCACCCCAGCCAAGAATCAAACCAGAGAACCTGTGGCTGCTAGGTAGCAATGCTACCAGTGCATCACTGCACTACAGACTTAGCAAGGAAAAATGCAGATACAGAAACCACAGATTTTATAAGGAACAGAACAAATATGAGGCAAAAATCTGCATTTTTTTTTTTAGAAATGGTGGTGGATATGGAATTCAGGTCCTTACCACCTGCATCCAAGGTACAGGGTTCAAGCCTGAGTATCTCTACCCACCACCATTTGTTCTCTCTAGCCACCAGTATATAGTAACTGGGACATTACACATACATACACACACCTTTTGTTCAGCAGTATAAAAGCCCAAACTCCAGTGACCGAACGAACACCTACCCAGTTTCACGAAGTAATCCAAATCCAGCGAACGAAGCAAGCCCACAATCCGAACACCTACCTGAAGCCTTTGTCCAGCAGTAATCCATGAAGCCTGCACACTGAAAGTCCTGTGAGAGCAGCTCAGTCCTCCTCATTTGTTCTGACTGCGGCTGAGACAGTCTGGAGCTCCTCTGTTCTGTGCAGTCATCACCGCACAGATTCCTGGTATCTCACAGCAATGATTGCTGGGTACCTCTTTCTCCATATCCGGACTGCTGATAAAGGCAGTCTGAGTTGTCTGCGCATGTGCAGAGGATCAGGAGTCGTGTTTTTTTTTCTTTTGTTTTTGATTTTTTGTTTTACAGATTTTTTTTTTTTTCTAGGAGGGAGGGCTCCAGTACGGCAGTCCGATAGCATGAGCCGCATAAAGCTTATATGATTTAAATGAAATTCAAACAAATACAACACACTACAGAAGTCTATTGGAATGTTCTCTAGTTTTAGAACAAAAGGAAATATAATAACATATGACACATATCTGCACTGTGAGTAAGTTGGTGACTGAGTGACACAGGAGAGAACAGTGAGAGGTTATTTAGCAATACATTCTACTACAATGACCTTTCCACTCTCAGGTCAAATTAA